>NC_029781.3:69653878-69675964 GCF_000817695.3 Arachis duranensis
TGCAAAGAATTAACAACAACAATCAAGGAAATCACAATAATCATGAATTATCTCAAATTGTATTATTGAAAGAAAACAAAGAAACAACAATCTATCCAAAACAAAGTGAAGAACTACAAGAATTAAAGCACATAACTAGAAAGTGGAAGAGGAGAAGATTAAGACTTGATAAAGGAGAAGTGAATTAAAGCATGGATTAAACCTAGATCTAAGAAGAGGGATTAACCTAAACCTAATCCTAATTCTAGAGAGAAGTGAGAGCTTCTCTCTCTAAAACTACTCTAAAACTAAAACTATGACTACTGGTAACTAACTTCTAAATGTTGTGAAGTATCTTCATTCCCCCTTCAATCCTTGGCTTAAATAGCATCAGAAATGAGTTGGATTGGGCCCACAAGGCTTGTAAATTCGCTAGCCACTAGTTTGCATGAAGTGAATCACGTGCACCAATGGCGCATACACGCACAGTGCGCGTACGCGTCCTTATACGTATAGCAACTATGACAAATCTTATATCATTTCGAAGCCCCGAATGTTAGCTTTCCAACCTAACTGAAACCGCATCATTTGGACCTCTGTAGCTCAAGTTATGATTGATTAAGTGCCAAGAGGTCAGGCTTGACAGCTTTCCGGTCCTTTCATTTCTTCATAAGTTCTCCAACTTTACATGCTTTTTCTTCATTCCCTTGATCTAATCTTTGCCTCCTAAATCTGAAATTACTTAACAAACATATCAAGGCATCTAATGGAATCAAGGTAAATTAAATTTAGCCATTTTAAGACCTAAAAAGCATGTTTTCACTCTTAAGCACAATTAAAGGAGAATATACAAAACCATGCTATTTCATTGAATAAATGTGAGTAAAAGGTGATGAAATCCCCTAAAATCAATACAAGATAAACCCTACAAATGGGGTTTATCAAATACTTAATTGCTTTTTACTATTTTTATTTTTTACATTTATTAACGTAATGTGTTTATACGTAAATGATAAAACTAATTAGAAATTAAAAAGTTAAAAATTAATACCTAAACATAAATAAATTTTAAGGAAAATAAATTTAAATCTTTTTATATATTCAATTATATTGATCTAATTTAAATTGTAAAAACTTAAAAAACAAATCTCTACATACAAATTAATTAACCAAACAAGTCCAAAAAGTCATTTATATTTATACGCACATGTTTTTCTTTGCGCTCATGCTTCACACATTCTTCTTTTTTTTTTCTTCGTTCCCTCTGGTACTTCTTCTTCTTTTTCATTATTTTTCTCTTTCGTTATCATCGTCACCAACACCATCACCTCCTCCTCCTCTTCCTCCTTCTTTTCTCAGTAGAATTTTTTCTCCCTCTTTCTTTTCCCCCTTCTCCTCTATCATCTTCATCATCATGATCATCATCGTTATAGTCATCGTTGTCTTCTTCTTATACATATCGTCATTATCATTATCATCGTTATTATTATCGTTATCGTAGAATTTTTGCCATGTTGATGACGTTGCCTGATCCAAAATTGATTTGGATGTATTTATGTTGATAATTCAGTATTCTGAATCTGAATTATTATTGTGATGAATCTTTTCCATTCTTGTTTCGGCATATTTTGGAAAACTTTCGGCATATTTTGGAAAACTTTTGGTGTATTTTAGAAAAATTTTGGTGCATTTTGAAAATTTTTCGGTGTATTTGTATTCTGATAAATTCTGCATAATTCAAAATTCTTTCTCTTTTTCCTCTTCATCTTCTGCTGCTGCTTCTTCTTCTTTTTCATCATCATCATCTTCTTCTATTTTTTTTCTTATTCATCTTTTCCTTCTTGTTTTACCTTCTCAAGTTTTTTCTTATTTTATTCTCTTAACAAGAATACAAATAAAAAAAGAAGAGTAAGAAACATATAATACTGTAAAATTACTTAAAAGATGATAAATCTATATTTATTCAACTAAAAGAAAGAAAGAATAAGAAAAAAAAGAAGAAAAAATGCATTAAAGGAAACAGTTTTGTGCATTTGTAGCAAAATTTTGGTGTAGGAGTTCTGAATCTAAATTATTATTGTGATGAATCTGTGACATTCTTGTTTCAGTGTATTTTGGAAAACTTTCGGTGTATTTTGGAAAACTTCCGGTGTATTTTGAAAATTTTTTGGTGTATTTATATTCTGATAAATTTTGCATAATTCAAAACTCTTCTTCTTTCTCTTCCTCATCTTTTGCTGCTGCTTCTTCTTCTTTTTCATCATCATTATCATCATATTCTTTTTTTATTCATTTTTTCTTCTTATTTTACCTTTTCAAGTTTCTTCTTACTTTACTCTTTTAACAAGAATAAAAACAAAAAAATCAAACAAAGAAGAAGAAAAAACACATAATGCTGCATAATTACTTGGAAAATGATAAACTTATATTCATTTAACTAAAAGAAAGAAAGAAATAAAAAAAAAAGAAAAAATGCATTAAAGGAAATATTTTTGTGCATTTGTAGCAAAATTCCAGTGTAGAAGTTTTGAATCTAAATTATTATTGTGATGAATCAGTTCTATTCTCATTTCGGTTTATTTTGGAAAACTTTGGGTGTATCATGGAAAACTTCCGGTATATTTTGAAAATTTTTCGATGTATTTGTATTTTGATAAGTTCTGGATAATTCAAAAAAATTTTTTCTTCTTCCTCTTCATCTTTTACTGTTGCTCTTTCTTCTTTTTCATCATCATCATCATATTTTTTATTCATCTTTTTCTTCTTGTTTTATCTTTTCAAGTTTTTTCTTATTGTACTCTCTTAACAAGAATAAAAATAAAAAATCAAACAAAGAAGAAGAAACACATAATGCTACATAATTACTTGGAAAATGATGAACCTATATTCATTTAACTAAAAGAAAGAAAGAAATAAGAAAAAAAGAAGAAGAAAAAATGCATTAAAAGAAATATTTTTGTGCATTTGTAGCAAAATTTCAGTGTAGAAGTTCTGAATCTGAATTATTATTGTGATGAATCTGTTTTATTCTCATTTTGATTTATTTTGGAAAATTTTTGGTGTATTTTGAAAAATTTCTTGTGTATTTTGACAATTTTTTGGTGTATTTGTATTCTGATAAATTCTACATAACTCAAAACTCTTCCTCTTCCTCTTCCTCATCCTCATCTTTTACTGCTATTTCTTCTTTTTCATCATCATCATCATCTTTTTTTTATTCATTTTTTTCTTGCTTTAACTTCTCAAGTTTCTTCTTGTTTTACTCTCTTGAGAAGAATAAAAACAAAAAATCAAACAAAGAAGAAGAAAAAATACATATTGCTGCAAAATTACTTGGAAGATGATGAACTTATATTTATTCAACTAAAATAAAGAAAGAAATAAGAAAAAGAAGAAAAAATTGTATCAAAAGAAACATTTTTGTGCATTTGTAACAAATTTTCTGTGTAGGAGTTCTGATTCTGAATTATTATTGTGATGAATCTATTCCATTCTCATTTCGGTGTATTTTGGAAAACTTTTGGTGTATTTGTATTCTGATAAATTCTGCATAATTCAAAACTCTTCCTCTTCCTCCTCCTCATCTTCTGTTGTTGCTTCTTCTTTATCTTCTTATTTCATTTTCTCATAATTTTTTTGGAGAAAAAAGTCAAACAAAGAAAAAAATACATAATGTTACAAAGTCAATAGAAAGAGGAGGATGAAAAAAATGTAGTAACAACAGCAACAATAAAAAGAACAATGATTAAGATGAAACACGCGAAGAAGAAGGAACACGAAAAAGAAGAAGAAGGACGCAAAGAAGAAGGAGAAGAAGAAGAAGAAGAAAGAGGAGGAGGAGGAGAACGAACGCAGGATACAAATATTGGAGAAGAAACGCAAAGAAAAACGGTATGATTTCACACACGCGTGTTATGTAAGTGGGTTTTGTTGGGTTAGAGTTTACTTGTTTGGGTTGTGTTTGCCAAAAAAAGCTGTTATACATCCAAGTATTTTTCGTAACCAAGTCTAATTAAGTTGGTCTAAACCCAACAAAAACTACTTTCATCATACGTAGCGTACGTGTACACACGCGCTTTACTAACGCAAACGAAATCCCGCTTCACTTTATGCGTTTGTTCTTCATGTGTCTCCTTCTCCTTCTTCTATTGGTGATGTTATTGCTGCGTTTTATTTTTTTGTTTCTTCTTCTCCTCCTCTTTTTCATGTTATTGTAGTCATTTATTCTTCTCTTTTTTTATATTTTTTCTCTTTTTCTTGGTTTTATTCCTCTCAAAAAAATAAATTAAGAAGAATTTTGAGAAAATGAAAGAAGGTAAAGATGAAAAAAAATGAAAAAGAAGAAAAAGATAAAGCAGAAGATAAAAAGGAAGAAGAAGAGTAGTTTTGAATTGTGCAAGACAACGAGACCAAATGCACCCAAATTACATAGTGATTGTGATACAATTAACTCAGAAATGCACCAAAATTATAAGATTTTCTAAGTTTATAGAATGCACAATTTTTTGTTCACTTGTTATTACATAATAGTGTTGCTATAATAACATTTTAGTTCATTTGTAGTCCAGGTATATTGTCAATGAACAATTTATCCCAAAGGTTGGGATGACTTTCAAGACAAATTGAATGAAATGGAATAAAATCTAATGCAATTGAATAAAGTAATAATGAATAATTTTATTCTTCTTAGCTAAAACATTTGGTCAATACTTACCAGCAGCATAAAGTGAACCTCAATTAACACACAAATAAATTGAAATTAGTTCAAATTTGAACAAGCTGTCAAATAGACTCAATCATGAACAAAAATAAATTGAATCCATTTCTGGATCCAAATGAACCTCAATTAAACTAAGAAATGAACCGAAATTACTTAATGAATAAAAAATTTGGTCAATACTTATCAGCAACATCAAGTGAACCTCAATTAACACACCTGAATTAAACTAAGAAATGAACAAAAATTACTTAAGGAATAAAAGATTTGGTCAATACTTATCAGTAGTATCAAGTGACCTCGATTAATACACAAATGAACCGAAATTAGTTCAAATTTGAACAAGCAATAAAAAAACTCAATCATCAACAAAAATATATTGAATTCATTTCTAGATCCAAATGAACCTCAATTAAACTAAGAAATGAACTAAAATTATTTAAGGAACAAAAAATTTGGTCAATACTTATCAGTAGCATCAAGTGAACCTCAATTAATTCACAAATAAACTGAAATTAGTTCAGATTTGAACAAGCAGTCAAAAAGACTCAATCATCAATAAAAACACATCAAATTCATTTTTGGATCCAAATGAGTCTCAAATAAACTAAGAAATGAATCGAAATTATTTAATGATACTACAAGAAATATTAGTTTTAGCGACTAACTTTTGGCGGCAATGACTTAATGGCTCCTGTTTGTTTTATTTAAGTTGTTTTTTTATGGAAATTATATATTTACTACTAATACTATATATTATAATGTCAACTATTATTATTGCCACTAAAAAATACATAAAAAAACTTTTAAGTTAAAAATTTTTAGTTGCTACAGTGTTATGGCTATTAGTATTTTTACTAAAACTTTTTTTTTCATAACAATTGGCCAATTAACAAACAGAAGGAGAGATTGCATGAAACAAAGATAAAAGAGAGATCTCACCACCAAAACTCTAAGCTCATCGCCGTTGGTATCGCCGCTACAGTTCCAAAGGCTTCTGGAATCGTTCCGCCTCTCAGATCGAGAGAAAGTTCCTTTTTCGTTAACACATCTCCTCTGCAAACGACTCCTTAGATTTGATTTTCATCCGATCAACCTCAGATCTACATTGCTGTCATCATTTGTTCATCTTAGATCTACGTTGCCAAGGTCTTCTAACCAATGTTGTTGCTTTTGTCGTAACACCACACTTCCGCCGCTTGCACCGCCTCCGTTCTTGCGCATAGATGCACAAGATCGTCGCCACGGTAGGTCTTCTCTGTTTGACTTTTTTATTTTGGTTTAAATATTCAGAAGTATTTGATTCTCTCTATTATTATTTTTGCTCTGTTTACTTACTTGATCCTAATCAATCTAACAGATCAAGCTAAAATTGAAGTGTTTAAATATTTTAGATCCTAATTTTTTGTTTAAGTCTTTTAGATACTCTCAAATATCAACGTTTACTCCAATTTTACTTGGCTGGATTTCTTAAAAAATTGAATACTAGGAAGAACCTACAAAAATGGCCATGCATCTCACCACAATGTCACAATGGTTTTTTAGCTTTTCTGGCTAGATTCATGTGGATGATCACTTCTATTAGAAATGATATCTTCTTGATTCTATCAATTTCCAAGTAAAAATTTGGAAGAAATTTTAAGAATATTCGTGCTACTTATGCTGTGTTACTGGATTTATCTTTCTAAAATCTGAAGTCATGATGCATGCTGGTGCCTTATGTGACATTCTTTCCTATTTGCAGCCATCGTCAATTATTTTAGATGAGATTTGCACTGCATATGATTTTAACCTTCTTGGAAAGACATGTCTATGCAAACCTGAGTGGGTTTGGTGTGGAGAAACATTCATGGCAAAAAAATGTGTGCCTCTCTTTTTGGTTAATGCTTGCTATCATTAACATATTGTAGATTTATTTGTGCATTATTGACTGAAATATCTATTTGAAATCTTGCAGTGAATATTATGATATAAAGAAGCAGATTGAGTCTGATTTTGTTGACGGTGCTAATGTGAGGTTATCAAATCTTTTCTTGACCTGCCCAAGGCAGAGTAACAATCAAGGCTGAAAGACCGTTTAAAGAAATACTGCCAGAAGGTTGGTATTATTTTTTTAACAACTTTGTTTCATAATAGAAGTCATACTTAATCAAGATGGCATTCATAGGCATACAAGCATTTTGCAATAAATGAATGGATTCAGTAGACAAGATATAATAATGAATGGATGCATTAGAAAGAGATTTGGGGTAGTGCCACTTGTAGAACAGATGGTAGTATTAGGTGGTTTGAATATGTTTGGTAAAGTCTTGTAGCTAAAGATAGGGGAACCTAAAGAAAACCATATGCAAATCATTAAAAGAGACTTAACGGTTTAAACATAAACATGATTTTTGGTAGAACATTATGCCATTATTAGATCTAGGAAGTTGATCCTGTTACTGGGACAAGGTTTAATTATTCACTTGTTCTTGTTGAGGAATACTTCAAAAATTGTTGAATGTGCTAAAATTTGTAGGCCAGAGATTATTTGTTAGGGTGTAGGCAATTCAGAATGCCTCTATTATCATTGGAAGACCCTTTTTAGCTACAGAAAGAGCCCTTATTGATGTTCAGAAGGGTGAATTAACTCTAAGGGTCAATGAAGAGGAAATTATTCTTAAAGTGCTAGAGGCCTTGAGACATCCTGATGATTCTAAAGGGTGTATGAGAGTTGATATGATTGAACCTCAAATTGAAGAGGCATTTGAAGCCGAAAGGCTTGAGGATATTCTAGAGTCTCCATCTGACGATACTTTGCTTGAGATTGATGAATCACCACCCCAGAAGGAGAAGTCTCACACGCTTGGCACTGAGGAAGGGTCTCCGAAGTTTGAGTTGAAACCCTTGCTTCCATCTTTAAGGTATGCATTCCTAGGAGACCAAGACACTTATCCGGTGATCATAAGCTCCTCTCTGACAAAGGAGGAAGAGGAGGCGCTACTTCAGGTACTTAAGAGTGATAAAATGGCTCTTGGGTGGACCATTAGTGACTTAAAGAGGATTAGTCCAACCAAGTATATGCACAAGATCCTACTTGAGGATGATACTAAACTAGTTTTGCAACCACAGAGGTAACTAAATTCAACCATGAAAGAAGTGATCTAGAAAGAAGTGATGAAGCTTTGGGATGATGGGATCATTTACCCTATTTCTGACAGCCCGTGGGTGAATTCTGTGCAAGAAGTTTCCAAGAAAAGAGGGATGATAGTGGTAAAAAAAATGAGCTCATCCCCATAAGAACCGTCACAGGCTGGCACATATGTATTAACTATAGGAGGCTCAACAATGCTTCATGGAAGAATCACTTTCCCATACTTTTCATTGATCAGATGCTTGAGAGATTAGCCAACCATGCCTTTTACTATTTTCTAGATGGATACTTTGGCTATAATTAGATTGCAGTAGACCCTCAAGATTAGGAGAAGATGGCGTTCACATGTCCTTTTGGAGTATTTGCTTATCGGAGGATGCCATTTGGACTTTCTAACGCCCTAGCAACTTTTCAGAGGTGTATACTCTCTATTTTCTCAGAATAAGGTATTTATGGATGACTTCTCTAATTTTGGTAATTCTTTTAATTCTTGCCTTAAGCATCTATCCTTAGTCTTGAAACGGTGTTAAGAAACAAACTTTGTTTTAAACTAGGAAAAATGCCACTTTATGGTAACTAAGGGTATTGTTCTTGGTCACCGGATTTCAAGCAAAGGAATAGAAGTTGACAAAGCTAAAGTGGAGGTAATTGAAAAATTACCACCAACTAATAATGTTAATGCAATAAGAAGTTTCTTAGAACATGCAGGATTTTATAGGAGGTTTATAAAGAATTTTTCTACGATTGTTAAACCTTTGAGTAACCTTTTGGTTGTTGACATTCCTTTTATTTTTGACAATGATTGTTTGCATGCCTTTGAAACTCTGAAATCAAGGCTTGTCTCTATATCCATCATAGCCCCTCCCAACTTGGATTTACCATTTGAGCTAATGTGTGATGTCAGTGATTATGCTATAGGGGCTATCTTGGAGCAAAGGCAAGACAAGCTTATGCACGTTATTTACTATGCTAGTCATGTGCTGAATAATGCGCAAAAGAATTTCACTACTACAGAGAAGGAATTACTGGCTGTAATCTATGTATTTGATAAATTTATATCCTATTTAATTGGTTCTAAGATTATTGTTTATACTGACCACGTTGCTCTTAAGTACCTTCTAACCAAGCAGTATTCTAAACCAAGATTAATCAGGTGGGTGCTACTTTTTCAGGAGTTTGACATTGATATTAGAGACAGAAAAGGGTAAAAAAATCAAGTAGTTGATCACCTCTCCAGGATTGAACCTGAAGGGGGGATGTCACCCCCACTACTGTGACTAAAACCTTCCCGGATGAATAACTCTTCATGATTCAAAGGGCTTCGTGGTTTGCAGACATTGCAAACTACAAGGCCATGAGGTTCATCCCTAAGGAGTACTATAAACAACAAGATAGAAAACTTTTGCATGACGCTAAGTACTACTTGTGGGAAGAACCTTATCTCTTTAAGAGATGCTCAAATGGTATGATTTGACATTGTGTCTCAGATGAAAAAGCGCAGTAGATCCTCTGGCGTTGTCACGATTCTGAGTATGAAGGCCACTTTGGTAGTGAAAGGACAGCCACCAAGGTCCTTCAGAGTGGGTTTTATTGGTCGAATCTCTTTTGAGACTCACAGAAATTTGTAAGAAACTGTGACAAGTGTCAGAGGGCTGGGAATCTTCCTCACAATCATGAGATGCCACAGTGGGGGATTCTCAAAATTGAGTTGTTTAATGTATAGGGTATTGATTTCATGGGACTTTTTACTCCCTCACACTCAAATACTTACATCTTGGTGGCAGTGAATTATGTGTCCAAGTGGGTGGAAGTAGTGGCTTTACCCACCAATGATGCCAGAGTCATGCTGAACTTTCTGTAGAGGTATATTTTTAGCCGATTTGGTGTCCCAAAGAAACTGATTAGTGATGGAGGAAGCCACTTCTGCAATAAACAATTGAACTCACTCCTGTAAAGATATGGAGTCCGTCATAAAGTAGCAACCCCTTATCACTCTCAAACTAGTGGGCAGGCTGAAGTTTTTAATAGGGAGCTCAAGAGAATCCTAGAGAAAATTGTGAGTACCTTAAGGAAGGTCTGGACAAGAAAATTTGATGATGCTCTCTGGGTGTACCGGACTACTTTCAAGACTCCTATTGGAATGTCCCCATACCAGTTAGTTTATGGTAAGGCCTATCACTTGCCAATCGAGTTGGAGCATAGAACATAGTGGGAAACAAAGTTTTTAAACTTTGATGCCAAGGCTGCATGAGAGAAAAGACTGCTCCAACTGAATGAACTTGACGCGTTCAGAAACTCTACTTATGAGAATGTCAAGCTCTACAAGGAAAGGGCCAAGAAGTGGCATGATAAAAAGATAGCCACAAGAGTATTTGAGGTAGGCCAGAAGGTTCTACTATTTAATTCTCAGCTCAAGCTCTTTCTTGGAAAGCTGAAGTCCCAGTAGTCAGGACCTTTTGTGGTAACCGGAGTGTCAACCTATGGTCATGTGGAACTTCAAGAGAAAAATTCAGATAGACGATTCACAGTTAATGGCCAGAGAGTAAAGCACTATCTTGGAGACGAGATTGATCACCAGAGGTCCACTAATCTGCTGACTTAGCAGAACTGACTGTCAAGATAATGACGGTAAAGAAGCACTTGTTGGGAGGCAACCCAACTCTTAGTATCCTAATTTCATGCTCAGTAGGATTTCAATTTCTTTTTCGTTATTTTTAATGATCATTTTTAGTTTTCTTTGGTTTAACTATGTTTATGGTGATGCAAAGTATTTAGGACAGGAACAGGAGGAAGCAGAGAGAGGAACGAAACATCCTGGGGACCATACACTTGAGTGCTCTAGCGCTAAACACCAAGATGGGCGTTCAACGCCCCAATTGGTACATTCTTTTAAGGAGTGTTGGTGCTGAACGCCAAGGAGGGCATTTAGTGCTTGGATTGGCAGCAATGGTGCTGGCGTGAAACGCCAGGTGGGCATTTTATGCCCTGGAAGGCATGTAGAAGTTGGCTTTAAATGCCAGGTAGGAGTTTAACGTTCACAAGGGGCTCAATTCTTAAGATGCGCACATACCCCTTAGGGCGCTAAATGCCAACTGTACATTTAGCGCCAAGTCTCACCCTAAAAAAATGATTATGGCATTTAACACCAGGAGTGACACTAAACGCTCATAATCGCATGCGTTATACAACGTCGTGGTGCTAAAGACTGGAACTGGCATTTAGTGCCAGCAACGTTGATTTCAAATTTTGAGAATATTGTTGACCGTTGTAAACGGTGCTCTCCCCCCTTCCACTTTTGACCATTGAAACCTTACTCTCTCCTCATTACTCCTATTCACCCATCAAATCACCTTTTTCACCCACCAAATCATATTCTCTCATTTAAATTCCTATATCATATCATATCATATCACATCTTATGTCTTCACATCTCTCTTTCCCAAGATCACCCAACCAACCAACCAATTTAATTCCCTAACCCCATAATCCCCCTCTATGACTGAACCCCAACCTTCTCCCCCTCTATAAATACCACCTCCCTTTTCACTTTTTACCACATCTCCATTCTTCACCTTTCTATTCTTCTTACTTTCACTCTTCACATTCCCATTCCTTATCTTCCCTAGTTTTATTTTTTCTTCCTTGACCGCACCCAAACCAACCCCCTCTACCCTTTTACACCTTACATCCATCTATTTTCTTTCTCTTCCCTCTCTTTCTTCACTCTTTCTTCTTATTCTCTTTTTATTTATTCGAAGACGGGAAAAAGCTTTAAGTTTGGTGTTAGGGCGCTCTGCTTTTCACTTTTTCTTACCCCACATGGCACCAAAACTTGGAGAATCCTCTGCAAGAAAGAAAAAGAAGAAGGCTCCTACCACAATACCATATGATGTAACCAATTTTAAACTAAGATTCATGAGGATCACTATAATGAAATTATCAGCAAAAAGAAAGTGATCCCAGAGGTGCGATTTGACCTGAAGCCAGACGAGTATCCGGAGATCAAAGAACAAATTCTGAGTAGGGGTTGAGAGTTCTGGCCAACCCTGTGACTAAGGCTGGAGTTCTGATGGTAAGAGAGTTCTACGCTAATGCGTTGGTGACCTACAAGCACACCAAGGATGTGAATCCCGAGTTCAAGACTTGGCGCACTATGGTCCGAGGGGAGATCATAGAGTTCAGTCCGGAAAGAATGAGGGAGATACTTCAGTTGCCACCATCCAGAGATGACCCTCACTCTTACACTAAGAGGGTCAATATTGATCAGAGACCGGACCAGATCCTCACTGATATATGCCTCCCCAGAACACAGTGGAGGAGGGATGCTGAAGGTTAGTCATACCAGCTGGGAAGGCACGATCTGAAGTCGGTTGCTCAGGGTTTGTTGGAGTTTATTCAGTGCTCCATCATCCCTACAAGTAACCGATCTGAGGTTACTGTTGACCAAGCCGTGATGATCCACTGCATCATGCTCGGCAATGAGGTGGAGGTGCACCGTGTGATTGATGAATCCATATTTGACGATATATTTTGGTTTTATTTGAGTGGATTTTATCACATAAACCCACATTTATTCATCCAAATAGCATGCTTTTGTATTCTCTCCCTAAATTGTGCTTAATTGTAAAAACATGCTATTTTGTGCTTATTTTGATCAATTTTATTCACCTTTTATTCCATTCAATGCCTTGATGTATTTGATGAGTGATTTCAGGTGTAATAGATTGGAATGGCTTGATAAGAGTGGAAGAAAAGCATAGAATTGGGAGAAAGTATGAAGAAAACAAAGGAGAAGCACACAGCCATGCGTGCGTACGCACAACTCCTTGTGCATACGCATGAGAGGAAATTTCAGCATGTGTGCGTGCGCGCACACCTGTGCGTACGCATAGGTACCAGTGTGTGACTTCATTTAAAATTCACGTGGCTCGCAATTTTGGGGCTCTTTTGGCCCATTTCTGAAGGCTTGGATGCTGAAATCAAAGACTATATGAAGGAGCAACAACACGTAGCAAAGGAAGCTCACTTGTAGGATAGAAAACACATAGTAGGAGTAGGAGTAGTGTAGATTAGAAAATTCTCTCTTAGGGTCTTAATTAGGGTTTGTAGCATTTTATACTTCAAGTTTTGATTTGGATTCTAGTAATTTGCATTGTAAGTATTTCTTTAATTTCTCTTTTATTACACTTCTTGTTCTACACTTTCATCTATTTTACTTCCCTTTATCAATATATACATAGTTTTCAATTTTAAATTTCTAGTCGGTTAATTTAATGTTTGATGATTTTTATATGCTTATTGGATTGCTTTTGTTCATTTTGATCATTTGGTTGTTCATAGATTTCATTAATTTACCAATTTTGCCATGCTTTATGTTTATGCCCTCTATGTGTTTGATGAAATGCCAATTTTGATTATGGGGTAATTTTCACCCCTTGGCTTGGGGAAAATGAATTTATGGATTACTAGAGCCATAATGTCCAATATTTAGTGATAATTCTTGGATTGTTAGTTGTTATTATTTACACTAACGCTAGCTTTTTACCAATTAATTTGGTAAGTTAGCTAGGATTTGTGAATTAATGACAATTATGCTCACTAAACCTATCCTTCGATGTTAAGGGTTGACTTAGTGAGATTAATCCATCATAATTATCATAGTTATGGTTATGGCAAGAAAGGGATTCCATAACTCATCCCAAGTCAAGGTTTCATTTATGTTTTAAACCACATTTCCATCACTTTATAGCATTACTTGTTTATATCACACACTTAGTTCTTTTATTCCTTTATTAGTTTATTAATTGCAATTTTGTCTTGTTCTTTCATTTCTTAATTGTCTACTTCCTTATTAAAAATACCCCTTACTTTCCACAACCAAAATTGTATGCACTCTTTGGCATTAGTTCCTATAGAGAACGACCCGGGAGTCTAAATACTCTCGGTTAATTTTGCATTGATTGTGACATCTTTTGAATTTAAATTTGATTGATGGTCAATTGTTGGGTTTAGAACTATACTAGCAACGAACATCTATTTTTTGAAAATTCCTAATCCGCTCTAGGCCATTGTCAGTGATCCCTCAGGAGATATACAACATAGCTACGAAGGCTTCCACCTCTGCTAGATTAGCCTTCCCTCACCTCATCTTCCGCTTGTGTGAGGTTGCTTTTGTCCGTATTGATAGAGACACTCTTATTACCGTTGACAGACCGATTACTAAGAGGGGTATGGAGTATGCTAGGGAGCTTGGACAAACACCACCACAGGAGCCAGTTCCCCCTCTTTAGCAAGAGCAACATGAGTTGCCTCAGGGATACTATTTTTTTCCTCGTGACTACTGGGATCAGTGATGTGTGAGCATCTTTCCTATCTTTTCCTAGTGAATTTGCATCTAAATTGTTGAATTTAATAAAGAATTAATTATCTTTTAGCCAATATGGATGCTACTTTGAGTCTTTTGCAATTTTGTTTATTTTAGGTAGCATTCGGTGGAATTTGATGGAGTTTCTGCAGCACAAGAATCAAAGGAGATGGCAGCGAGGAGCAACGCACACGCGTGCCTGACGTGTACGCGTGATTTGGAGCTTTCCATGGCGACGCGTGCGCGTGACTGACGCGTGCGCGTGATTTGAAGAATTTTACAGCGACGCATGCCCGTGACCGACGCGTCCGCGTGACTCGAGAAAAAAACCATCGACACGTACGCGTGACTGATGCGTACGCGTGACATGCGCCACGTGCAGAAAATGCAGAAATTATTGGGGGCGATTTCTGGGCTGCTTTGACCCAGTTTTCAGCCCAGAAAGTACATATTAGAGGCTGCAGAGTGAAGGAATCAAGTGGTTCCCACCCATCAACTGAAGACTAGTTAGTTAATTCCGATTTAAATTCAAATTTGATTTTAAAATAGGAAAAGATATTATTTTAATTTTAGATATTAGATTTTAAATTAATTAGGATTAGTTATAAAAAGGAGAGACTTCTCTTCTATTGGTAAGGTTCCATTAGGGGAATTCCATTAGGGAATTCTATACAAATTTACATTCTACATTCCATGAGCAACTAAACCTCCACTGTTAAGGTTAGGAGCTCTATCTATTGTATGAATTGATTCATTTGCTCTTTCTAATTTAATTTATGTTTTGATTTATATTTCAATAATTATTTTCGTTCTTTATTTTATGAATTTGGGTGGAACGAAATTATGACCCTCTTTCTATTTGAGTTCTTGTAAAACTTGGAAAAGCTCTTTACTTGAACAACAGCTTGAAAACATATTATCCTGAATTTCTAATTGTTTATATTTAACGGGATACGTGACATATAATCCCCTTATTTTTGGATAATTAGGATTCTTGTGGCATATAAACTGTAATTTGATCATCACCTTCTAATTGGAATTAATTGACCAAGGAATTGGTAGTTAATAAATTTTAGAGGAGACTAGGAAGGTCTAAGGAATTAGAGTCTAGTCACATATAGTTTGCCATGAATTAAATCTTGCATGATTAAAATAGTTAGTAAGAAAAATCAATCCGGAAAATAGATAATTCCGAAGCCTTAACTGTTTTCTCCATATTTTATTCCCAACTTATTTATTTGTCTATCCTTTTGATATTCTGAGTTCGAACTTAAACTTTTTGAACATCCAAACACTCTTTTCTGTTGGCCTAACTAAGCCAGTCAATCAATCATTGTTGCTTGATCCATCAATCCTCGTGCGGTTGACCCTTACTCACGTAAGGTATTACTTGGTACGACCCGGTGCACTTGCCGATCAGTTTGTGGTTGTAAAATACCTCATCAATTAGCTTATGGCATCCATTAGACAGCTGGCATCTTCTGTCGACTAGTTGAGGTTAGAGCACCAGGACCACTCAACCCTCCTCCATCAGCTAGTGGAAGAACAATAGAGTTAGAGGAGAGACTTGGATGAGCTAAGGCATTGGAGAGGATTCCCGGGAGGGAGCAACAGCCACCAAGACTGAGGTGGTTGAGTTTCATTATCTGCTTTTCTATTTTTTTCTGTTCTTTAGTATTTTATCTTATTTCCCATTTTTTGTTTAAAGCCTTTGCATGATCATTAGTAGTATTTTGTTGCTTTCTAGTTTAGTCATTTATTTTGATATTTTATGTTTATTTTGAAAAATGTCTCTTGTATTACTCACTGAGATTCAAAAATCAAAAGAAAAAGAAAAGAAGTAGCAAAATGCATGAGACTTAAGTTATATATTATGAGTTATTTTGGTTACTCTAATGTGGTGGTATTATCTTTGATTCTGAGGTACAGAAACTTAGAAAAATATTTTAGATTCTCTAAACTAAGTAAGACATTGATCCTTGAAGCAACACGAACAGCACAAAGAGAAAAAGAAAAATAAAAGGGAAGGTCCAAGGTTTTGAGCATCAATAGTTAGGAAGGTCAAGTTTGATTAAAAGCTCAAAAGAGTGGTTTTTTCTATCCATATGCTTGTGGTGTGAATGTGTCAAATAACCTTTAAGATAGATCACTAAAGGTCGAGACCAAATGCAAGTACAGAGTATGCCAAAGGCTCTGAGCACCACTAACTGAGAGAAATTAAAAGAAATATTAGAACTCAAAGAGTTCCTTAGTTAAGTACTTGTGGTATTTTTTGTCAAGCTAAGCTTGAGACAAAACAGTTAGAATCACAGATAGGGTCAAGGTGCAAAGTACCAAGAAAAAGATAAGAAAAAGCTATGTTCAAGGATCAATCAGAGCTTAAGGAAGAAGAGAATCCATAATATCATCTGGGTTCTAGCTCTGAGAGATATCAACATTTTTAAGCTTCAAAGGATAGTGAGATACCGAACCTATTCAGAATCATAGTGTCTTTAATCCCACTCAGTAATTGGGCATGAGCTTAAATGAACACTTGTGTCTTTGGATAAGCAACAGTTCAAGTTTGGTGTTGTGATGTGTGAGCATCTTTCCTTTATTTTCTATTTATTTTAGATACAAATTTATGGAGTTTTAATCTTATTTTAGTGTTTTAAACCTCTTTGGATGCTACTTTGAGTTGCTTTGGTGTTTTGATTATTTCAGGTGAAGTTCGAATCAGTTTGGCAGAGTTCGTGTACAAGAAAAGAAGAAGAATTCAATTATGCTAAGCTGGCACTAAACGCGAACATGGGCATTTAACACCAGCAACTCAGCAGCATTAGGGAGGTTTCTGCCTACTACGGCGCTAAACGCCAAGCCTGACGTTTAGCGCCAGCAAGCCAGAGACGAAGGGAAGCTTCCTTCCCATAAGGACGCTAAACACTGGTTCTGGCGTCTAGCGCCAAGGATTCGGATCACACTTTTCAAATAGAGTATCTTTAGTCGGATTTAGCTTTTAACTATTGTTTTATCTCTTATTTTTGTAATTTTTAATTACAAACAAAATCTTTTATCTTTAGAATTTATTATTTTATTTTAGTTCTAAATCAAATTAGGTTAGATAAAAAAGAAAAAAGATTATGCCCTTTGTGGGGATCTTCTCACTTCCGCACTCTCACATTTTTTGAACCCTAGTTTTTCTCTGAAGCATGAGCCACTAAACCTCATTGGTTAAGGTTAGGATCTCTATTTATCACTATGGATTAAGATTATTATTCTTCTATTTTAATTAATGCATTAATTCAGTTTCAAGGATTACTTTCGTTCTTTATTTTATGAATCTGGGTAGATCGGGAGAATAACTCTTATTCTATATGCGTTCTTGTGATTCCTGGAAGATTTATCTCACTTGAACAATAGTTTGAAAGTAAATTCCTCCTAAATTGCTAATTACTTGGACTTAACGGGATACGTGACATATAATCCTTTTATATCTGGGTAATTAGGATTTTTGTGGCTATAAATTAGAATTGAACTTAACTCTCTAATTGAAATTAAGTGACCAAGACATTGGCGGTTAACTAGGTTAGGGGAGACTAAATCACTAAGACATTAGGGTTTAGTCACTAACAGTTTGCCATAAAGTGAATCTTGGATGATTAAATTAGTTGGTAAAAAAACTTAATCCGGAATGATAAATATCTTCGATACCTTAACTATTTTTCTCATTTTCTACATCTAATCCACTGTTTGCTTTCTTATTCTCTGAAGTACTGTTTAATGATTTTGAACCCGAAAACATCACTTTCTGTTTGCCTGACTAAGGAATCATTCGACCATTGTTGCTCAATCCATCAATCCTCGTGGGATCGACCCTCACTCACATGAGGTATTACTTGGTATGACCCGGTGCACTTGCCAATTAGTTTGTGATTTTGAAATACCGCACCACACCTTATATAAATTCAGAATGAATCAAAACTACTTAATGATTATGTTCGAAAACAAGAACACAAAAAAAAAATTGAATCATAGACAAAAATACATCTAAATCCATTAAATAATTTTGCAGCATTATGCATATCTTCTTCTTTATTTGATTTTTTTTATATTTTTAGTATTGTTAAGAGGGTAAAACAAGAAGAATTATAAGAAGAAAAAGCAAGAAGGAGAAGATGAACATGATAAGAAGAAGAAGAATATGATGAGGAGTTTTGAGAAATTTTTTATTCTTGTGGTCTGAGGAATTTTTTATTCTTGTTTCTTTTTTTGTTTGATTTTTTCTCTTTTTCTTGGTTTTATTCCTCTCAAAAGATGATGTGAGGAGGAAGAGTTTTGAATTGTGCAGAACAACAAGACCAAATATACTTTAATTCACTCAGAAATGAATCAAAATTACATCGAGGATGATCTTAAAATTAATTAATTACTTAATGATTACGATACACAAATAAACTCGTTTCAAAACAAGCACAGACCAAGTGCACATTATTTAAATCCAAAATGAAGCGAAATTACTTAATGATTGCGTTAAAAAACAAGCACACAAATAAAATTGAATGATCATAAATTCACTCAGAAATGAACCAAAATTACATCCAAAATGAACCAAAAATTAAATTTCAAATGAACTAAAATTACTTAATGATAACGATACACAAACAAACTCGTTTCAAAACAAGCACAGACCAAGTGCACCTTATTTAAATCCAGAATGAACCGAAATTACTTAATGATTACGTTCGAAAACAAGCACACAAATAAAATTGAATCATGAACAAAAACACATCCAAATCCATTAAGTGATTTTGCAGCATTATGCATTTTTTTTCTTTGTTTGATTTTTTTATATTTTTATTATTGTTAAGACAGTAAAACAAGAAGAATTATGAGAAAAAAAAAAGGAGAAGATGAACAAGACAAGAAGAAGAAGAATATGATGAGAAGTTTTGAAGAGTTTTTTATTGTTGTTTTTTTCTTTTTTGTTTAATTTTTTTTCTATTTTTCTTGGTTTTATTCCTCTCAATAGAGGATGTGAGGATGAAAAGTTTTGAATTGTGTAGAACAAAGAGGCCAAATGTGCCTTAATTTACTTAGAAATAAACCAAAATTAATGAACAGATAATTAAATTCTAAATAAACCGAAATTACTTAATGATGACGATACACAAACAAATTAATTTCAAAATAATCACAAACCAAATGCACCTTATTTAAATCTAGAATGAACCGAAATTACTTAATGATTACATTAAAAAATAAGCACACAAACAAAATTGAATGATCAGAAATTCACTTAGAAATAAATCGAAATTACATCCAGAATGAACCAAAAATTAAATTTCAAATGAACCAAAATTACTTAATAATGATGATAGACAAACAAACTCGTTTTAAAATAAGCACAGACCAAATCAATTTTGATAAAAAAAAACACATCCAAATCAATTTTTGGATCAGGCAATGTCATCAATATGGCAAAAATTCGATGATAACGATAATAATAATGATGATAACGATAATGAAGATACGTATTAGAAGAAGACAATGACGATAACATCGATGATGAAAAAGAGGAAAAGAAGAAATTCCAATAAGAAAAGAAGAAGGAGGAGGAGGAAGAAGAGGATGAGGTGGTGGTGGTGGAGGTGCTGTTGGTGGCGACGGTAATGAAATTGAAAAAATAATGAAAAAGGAGGACAAGAAGAAGATGTAGCATCGCATGTGAAGAAAAATGTGCATGCTTGAATTTGAAAGAAAAAGAAAAAGAAGAAGTGCATGAATCTAAGGAAGCCTTTGGAAGAGAGTTAGACACTCCATAGATGAATGGAGTTTTAAAACTCTATTAGTAAAAGAAAGAGTAAAGTTTGTATATTTATTAGAAGCTCTTAAATGCGAAAGGAGAGAAAAACTTTTTATTGATTTTTGTTTTATTTTAGACTAAATTCAATAGTATTTTAATAATAGGTCATTAAAATTTATTTTATGTTTATTTTTGTCTCAAATTCATTTTAAATTATAATTAATCTTTTTATTTAAAATTGTAGTGAATTAAAATTAAAAACTGTAGAAATAAAAAATAATTTTTTAATTTTTTAATTAAATTTGTTTGGATTAAAAATTTTTTGTTTTATTATTTTTATTTTGAGCTATATTATTTTGAAATGATATCGAATTATTATAATAAAAAACTAATAAAATAAGAATATCTTTTTATAGTTAATTTTAAAAGCTTAAAATATAATTTAAAATTAAAATTATTTAATTTGAAGTAAAAATATGATTTAATTTTAAAAAAGTAATCTATAATATTAATTAATTTTTAAAATACAAAAATGTTCTTTTAAAATTAAAGTTGTTTGATTATTTTAAATATAAAAAAATTATATTTGAATTTAGAATGATAAAATTACTACTTTGAGGATTAATTTTAAAATATATATTTAAAGATTAATTAAAAACACCTGTCTTTCTTTTTTTTGTTTTATTTTTTAATTATTTGAATTAAAAGCCAAAAATTGAATTTCTGTTTTTATTTATTTTAATTTTTTTATATTTTATTTGAATTTAAATGTAAATATTTTTTATTAATATTTATGTTTTAAAATTAATAAAAAATAAATAAAAAATTAATTTAAAAGTAAGAAATATCAATAATTTATACCAGTAATAAATTAAATTAGACTTATTCAATTTACTACTGATACAGTATATACATGATAAATTAAATAAAATTACATCAATATCCTAAACTGAATTGGATTATATAGTACAAATTTAATAGAAAAAAATCTGAGCTATTATTTAAATTAAATAATTTTTTTATGTATTAATTATTTTCTAGATATTTATACGTATAAACATTCTATTAACATTATTTCTGAAAATTTTTTTCAGAAATATGAAACTTATACATTTAGATATATCAAACTATATATTAACGTATTAAAATTTTAAAATAAAAATAATTTTTATTTTAGAACGTAGAATAATAATTTTTGGGCAATATACCTAAATAAATAAATTGAATGAATCCTTTACCTATATACACCAAATAGAAACTTTTTACGTGCATGTGCATTTTTACTATTATGTAATTAGGGGTGTCCATGGATCGAATCCGATCTACATATCCGCGGTGTTTATCCGAATCCGATCCAAAAATTGCGGATATGGATCCGATCCGCAAGGCTTTCGGATCGGATCCGCACACTAATCGGATCGGATTGTGGATTTTGTGTTGGTATCCGCATATCCGCGTATCCGCAAAATTAAAGAAATAAATAAATAAATATTCTTTTTATGTTTTATTATTTAAAAGAATAGAAAAAATAAATTTTATTGATATTTTTTAATAAAAATAAGCCTTTAAAAATATTTTTATGTTTTGCGGATATATCCGATATCCGATCCGATCCGCAAATATGCGGATCGGATCGGATCCAACCTTAAAAGCTACGGATATTGGATCCAATCCGATCCAATGATTTTAATGCGGATCGAATCGAATTTTTGGCCATATCCGATCCGATCCGATCCGCGGAAGGCAACCACGGTTTTTAAATTACATATAAACCGTGCCAGCCTACAACGATTTACGTAGGAGAAGATTTGAAGGTAAACCGTGGGAGCTCACCGTCCCACGGTTTATGTACGAAACAATATGAACAAAAAACCCTCTAGCCAGCCACGATTTATGAAGTGTTTTTTAAACTCATAAACCCTTGTAGGCGGCCCGGTTTATGAGTATATATATATGAGGGAGATTGAAACTGCTCAAGAGATCATTAACAAGAAAGCTGTTCAATAAATGTACTCTTATTTTTTTTAATTTAAATAAACATATTTGTATTATTTTAAATAAAATTAAAATTAATATTAGTAAGATTATTTAAAATTTTAAATTTTAATGAT
>NC_029781.3:69675996-69690221 GCF_000817695.3 Arachis duranensis
AAACATATTCTTATTATTTTAAATTTTGTTAAATTTAAATCAACGTACTCATATTATTTTAAATAAGTATATTCTTTTAATTTGAAAATAATATGAATGTATTTAAATAAAAAAAATTAACCACTGGTATTTTTTAAAAATTGAATAAAAAGAATTAATCATATGAGTACAAAATAATACGAATATATACAATTTTATAAATCATTAATTTAAATTATATCTATTTAAAATTTAAATTACAAACTAATACAAATTTTATAATTTAAAAGTTTAATTATTTAAATAAAATTAAATTGATTAAAATTTATAAAAATATACTAATACAATTCAAATTGTATTAAAATTAATATTCATTTCAAGATGTCTCTTTTAAAAATAATTTTTTGGATTTAAATTTTGTAATTTTTATAATAAATTTTATTTACTAATATTAGAAATTGAAAATTTAAATTTAATTATAAAAGACTAATATATGAAAAAATTATTTAAATGAATTAAAATAATTTTTTAATTTTCAAAACAAATAAAAAATCTTTAATTACATGAAACCATTTTTCTTTTGCGAGGACACAAATTATTCAAAATTTTAGTGATTTGCTAGACTTTTTTTTTAATTTCTCTATTTTATACTATATTTATTTTTACTCTTTTTTTTATACCATGTTTAAATATTGCTATAAAAAATATTAATGAGTATAATAAAATAATCACTCAATAATATTTTTTATAGTACTTACTAATATATTTTATTGTATTTATTAATAACTTTTATAGTATAATAAAAATATTACATTAATTGTTTAATAATTTTATCAAGATGCATTAAAAGTTTTATTAATATAATTTCTTCTAAGATACCGTACTAATATATATTATAATATTAATAAAGTAAAAGAGTTTCAAAACTTTAAACAATAGAGAATTATTGTAACATTCACCGAGAAACTGATATTAAGAGATTGAAATTGGAAGACTGATATCCTATTTGTTTTAGAATCCTATTTGTTTTAGAATAAAAGTAAAGACTGAAATATTTAAAATTACAATAATACCCTTAGATTTAAAATCTAACCCTAACCCAAACCGATTTTTATTTTTATCAAACTCCGGCCCCTTTCTTCTCTCCCATGAAATTGTAACAGAGAAGAGAAGGAATCAGTCTCTGGGTGTTGTTGTTGCTGTGGTTGTGCCTCTGGGTCTGCGTCACTACCGCCCGCATCATTCACCTCACTGCGGTCCCTCACAAAGCCCACGTCGCTCCCATTTCTTTCTTCGCCGTCCGTCGTTCACCTTGCCAGCTCACCTCTCCGGTCTCCAGCCTCCGCTTACCTCACAGTCCCTCACCTTCCTCCCTCATCGTCTCTCTCTGGTAAGTCCTCCTCTCCTCCTCACTCACTACTTACTGCTGCAGTGTTTCTTCTGCTAACTTTTGGGAGTGAATTTTTATGATTTTTTATGTTAAAACAGTTAAAATAAACTTAAATTATCATAATTTATGATTGTTGTTGATGGTTGATAATCTGATTTTTTGTTGTTGGAGGTATATAAATACGAGTGAGAAGATGAAGGAGTGAGAGGCTGCTAACACTGAAACCCTAATTTGATTTGAAGAAAGAATAAAGTTGGAATTAATTAATTAGAATGACATATTTTAGGTGTAAAATGTTATTAAAGTTTCCGTCCTCATCTCCAAAAATTTCAATCTGTCCTCACTTTTTGGAGGTATTGAAATACTGAAATTGTGAGGACAGAGACTGAAACTTTAGTACTAGTCTCTAGACCAACAAATATAATATTGAGTCACAGTTCTACAATCTCCATTCTAGTACCTCAAAACAAATATATCCTAAAAAACTTAATTGAATTTACTTGGTTAAATTATTTAGATGTTTTAGTGATCTCCAATATCACTTTGGAGTTTAACTCAACAATATAATAGTTTTATCTATCCAAAACAATATCTGACATGTACTTTTGTATTTATGAATTCGTCTATTATAGGAGTGTGCATGGCCGACCCGACCCGGTCCGTCCCCAAACACTTTAAGGACTAATTTGGCGTGATTTCTCCGGATTTGGGGACCCGACCATTATTTCGGGGTCGGGTATGGGTCAATGCGAACTCGGCTATAGTTGTGGCCCGAAAATATTTAAGTTTCATTGGATTTAGAATCGGATTAGAATCTAAAAAATAAATCCAGTGTATATCTAGAATCGAATCTGGATCAGAACAAATCTGATTTTATCCGACCTATGAACACCCTAGTCTATTACTAGCCTAATCTAAATCGGTTATGACTTATGAGTCTTCATTTGTTATGGTTAATTTTGTGGGAGACGACGCGCAGTTGGTGATTTACTTGTGACTTGTGAAGTATAACTTTAGGCTTGAACTCACCTGCCCCACCGGCCCGCCCACCCATCCATCTCGCACTGCACTGTCTGTCTGTCTCACTCGTTCCTCAGCCCTCTTCCTCTCCGACCTGCGAAGTGCCACCAGCCTATCACTAGCCTATTTTCTTAGCTCTAAGTACCCATTTGCTCCGTCCTGTCCTCTCCTACCCCCTCTCTGCGTTGCTTGTTCGCTGCACAGCTTGCATTCCGCTGCCTGCATGCCTGCGCTGCTGCCTGCCCGAGTGGCGAGTGCCTGGCCTAAGTATTTTGTGGTGCCACTGCTTTGCTGCGATCCTGCCTCTGCCTCCAGCGGTCCCCTGCCTCTGACTTCCTGCTCCAGACACCAGCCTCCTTGATCCAGTGTTTCCCTGCCTCTGCCTCCCCAACTGTCTCAGCCTTTGAGGTTTGCATTTTTTACCACTTTCATTCCGACCCATTCTTTTTAATTTTGAGAAAGCTCACTTATGAATTGGAGGTTTATTTTGAGAAATCAGATGAAGTGGAAAGTATATAATTTAATCCTTAAAATTTAGGGTTTGAAAATCAGATGAATTGGAAGTTCAATTTGAGCTTGTATATCATATATAATTGTGAGCTGCTGTATTTTTTGTTTTCTGTTAAAAGATGAAACATGTTTTTTGTGAATATGAAGTTTAAGTTGGTCATTTTTTGTTGCAGTAATTTTAATCAAGGATATATTATGGTTAATTGGTTAGATTATTTTTCATTTAATTAACAGTATAACAATTTTGTCTCAAATTTTACAAAAGGAAAAAAGCTTTATGGCGCGGGGCAGGCTAAGATTTTCAGACTGCTGGCCTGCCCGGTTTAGTGGCGGGCTTCGGCTCGGCGGGCTGGGGAGGGGTGGGGTGGGGCGTACATGCCTGTTTGCCACCTCCTATATCATGCAACTGACTTTAATGTTATACATGTATATATTACTTTTAGCAATCAACACAGAAAAACAATGAGTGATTCAAGGGATAGCTCCCCAGATTGGTTGCGTTCTTTTCAGGTAATTTGATCAGTTTCCATTGGGATAGATGATGAGTTACCATGTTTTACATCCTCAGATAAATTTTATTATTATTGACTAGGTGCCATCGCATTCGCCATTGATACTGTCATCTGATTCCAAGTCCTTACATGACGATAGCCTGTCAATTGGGGATGAGACTGATGCTGAAGGATCATCTCTGGAGATCAGCAAGAGTAAGAGTAAGAGTAAGAGTAAGAGTAAGAGCAGGAGCACTGGTCTTGGCAAAAGCCGTTACAAGTCTTCACCTAGAAAGACATTAGAAGTAGCTGCTGTTGAAATAGAAGGTTGTACTACGTCATCTAGAAGAAAGAAATCAGAGAAGCGAAATGCAGAAGGTATACTGATTTGTATTTGTGTTTAGAGTTCTGTATTGATGAGTAAATAGAACATTTAAGTTCAGAGGTCTAGGACATGAGTGATGCAATCCTAATTAATTGTTTATTAACATAACAGAAAAAAAGGCTGTATAGATTATCTATACTAATTGCTGAGAGAGTCTCCCGCATTTGATGCCTTCCCTATATTTCTAAAATTTCCCAAATTTTATTCTCAATATAAGTAAAATCTAGGGGAATTTTTTTTGGAATCAATTAAACACAAAAGACCCATGACTTACACACATTGGAGCTATTATTTTTTTGTACTTCTAATTTAAAACCAATCTGCATATAGTTTTATTTCCCCCCTAAAAACATGATATCATTAACATATCATGCTTTGTTTCTATCTAGTGATAGCATGCAACAATCATTTTACAATTTGCTACTTTATTGAATTGTCATTTGGTCTCTTATGATGCAGGAGACATAGAGGAAAGGAAGATTGGCATTGATTCAAACAATGACATGCATGTCGAGCATAAAGTAAGAACCTTGCCCCATTAATTCTTAGGTGGGATTAGTAGTTTTAGAGAAGCTATTGATATTTCATCCTTGAACATCAAGAGGATTCTAATCCATCAGGCATAGAATATCTAACCAGCATACCATTTTTTCTCGTCCATAGAATAATTCTGTTTCCTACTACAACACCAATATGAGCATTGCAGGGTTGGACAGGTAAAGGATTAAGAATAATATATCACCAGAAAAAGGAAGCATATTTTCCCTTGTATTTTATAAGAAAAATGTGTTTGGCTTGCTAACGCTTGGCTGCGATTACTTTCTGGTTGCTGATTAGTCAAATGTTTTTGCATAGGAATCTGTTTATCGAATTTTGAATCTATCATCGGATTCTGAGTCGTGCCTTGATCATAGCCCCAAAAAAGAAATTCGTAACAATCAGGTGGAAGCTTCTCAGCAACAAATACCTCAATTGATTAGTGAAGAAGCTAAGGATAAAATTATCCTTGGCAATGATGGAAAGTCTCCATCCAGAAAGGGTTCAAAAGGAAAGTCTTCTCAGAAACCAATTCATGTAGAAGAAGATCATTCACCAGTGAAAGGGAAGAAAACAAAGGGCAGTGCAAAGGACAGAGGTATGCAATGGGTTAGTATGGGCATATAAGTTGCAAGATATCACTCCGTTCTCTTTTTATGGATTTCTGACCATGTGCTTGTGGTATCTACAAATGGGACAGGTAGTGGTGGAGATCTGGAGGCTGAGGAGGAAGAAACTTGTGAAAAGCTCATTGAGACAAATGTAAGAATGACTACGATAATTAATTAATTATAATGACTCACCACACTCCCATGACTTTGAAACTGAAATAAGTAATTGCCATCATAAGCTATCTTGTTATCTAGTCCAGCATCCTGATTTTGCGTGCTATTTGTAATTTGCAGGTCTCCTCTTCAAGGCTACCTTTGGTGCTTTCTGAGAAAGTTCAACGAACAAAGGTTGGATAGCAACTATATGTTATGGATTTTTCTTTGCTGTATGTTGTGTTTTGTAATTGGAAGGGCCATGTTTTTATGTTCCCTTCTTAATTCATGAGAATGGAAAGGGTACCTGAGGAGGAGTTTTGGTTTTGCAGGCTCTTGTTGAGTGCCAAGGTGACTCCATAGATCTCAGTGGTGATGTGGGAGCTGTAGGCCGGGTTATAATTTCAGATTCTGCATCCAGAGATCAGGAAATGCACTTAGACTTGAAAGGTACTTTTTGTTTTAGCTCATATATTTTCTGATTTCCAAGGAAATCAGAGTGTTTCATCAATATAAAGACATGGACAAATATTTTTTTAATCATAATATTGTAGCATGAGTATGTGAAGAAAAACAGAGTACAGTTTAGTAATGTTAACTTACTTCTTAAGGCAAAATTATTACGTGTGGAGTTCCCAAAATACAAAAGGACTCGTGCTTCGTATTTTAAAAATAGGAATATCGGAATCATAAGCACAGTACTTTCTTTTCTTCTTAATGACATATTGTATTTTTTTTATTTAAATAAAAATGATCATAAATATTACCTCAGTTTTTTAGCTTAAAAAAAGAGAAAAAAGAAAGAAAAAACTTCTTGTAATATATTTTCATTCCTTACCTAAGTTATCTGCCTTTATAATATGTTCATTATAAGTATATTCCGTTTTCTGTGTTAGTTTTAGGCAGTGACAAACTGTATCTGATTGTTTGTATTGTTGGCATCATTTCAGGAACTATATACAAAACATCTATAGTTCCTTGCCGGACATTTTGCATAGTAAGTAATTAAGTTGGATGTAATCTGCATTTAAAATTTTTATTTGTAATGTCCTTGTGGCTAGTTACCTTCATGATCGAGTTATATCAAACCTTTCCTGCTCGTATTTTTCAAATACTGATACGAGCTTGTTATTTGTTCAGGTTAGCTTTGGACAGTCCGAGGCAAAGGTCTGTTGATTATCTAATATTTTCGTATTTACTCACATATTTGAAAATTGTTTGACGCAATTACTACTATCCTGAATTATAAAAAATCTGTATTTATGGTCAAGGTTTCTCTTCTACTTTTTATTTGTGTTATTCATCAGTATCAGCCCTGACAAGGATTATGATAAATATCTGCTGTCATTATGTTTAACTGATATTTTGATGCTATTCTTAATATTTCTTCATCAGATAGAGGCCATTATGAATGACTTCATACAGCTGGAGCCACAATCTAATGTATATGAAGCTGAAACTATGGTTGAAGGTTATTTGCATCTACCAAATTGAGGCTTTTATTTCTGGTAGTTTTTCCTTTATATTATGAATAAACTCCTATACTCACATCTTAACCTTTCATATGAGAAGGGACACTGGATGGTTTTGCCTTCGATTCAGATGAGGAAGTTGGCAAGATGCCGAAGGCCACCCAAACTGATCAAAATGAGCATGCTGAGGAACAAACTCACAGTAAATCCAAAGGGAAGGGTGACAAGAAAACAGTAAGTTCCTAAAAAGTTTTCTTGGTTTCAGATTCTCCCTTTATAAATGAAAATATACTAAATTGTATAAAATTTGGATACAGGGTGCTGAAAAGAAAAGAGGTAGAAGTACTGGAGGAAAACCACAACCTAAGACAGTAAAGAAAAAAGCTCCAAAAAAAGCTCCAAATTCTAAGAAGGCAAAGACGAAGAATTGAGTCGAAGAAGTGTTCCATTGTATATGTTGTAAACTTATACTCAATCCTTGGGTTAAAAGTACTAGTTGATGAAATACTTTGCCCATGTCAGAGATAATAACATTACAGCAGCTGCCATTGGAGTTCTTATCAACAAATCCACCCCAGAAGAATTGGATACTTTTATGATTGGTGAATGAGTTCTTATCAAATCCTTCTTACATGTTCATGTTTCCATAATACTCACATTGTAGTTTCTTTTCCAGTGAATTATTATTTGTTTTCTCTGCTTTTAGTTGACTTGTATTAGCTGGCTAATATAATTTTTGAAATATTACTTTGTTAACTAAATTTCTGCCAAACATGGGAGAATGAATTTCAAGATTCTAATTTTCCTGATTACATTGACTATGCTTGTTCCCCTCCAAAGAATGTCTTGCAAGATTGTAAATCTTGTTCGCTGATTGCTAATATTATTCTTGCTTGTTCATTTCAATCTCACGAGCAGGGATTCTTTTCTCCCTCTTTTGAGAAGCACTCCTGGAGTTTCTTGTCATTCCATATCAATAATGTTCGTGTCTTAGAAACACTGAGAAAGAAGATTGAGAATCAAGAGAACGATAGGCGCTGGTAAGGGCAAGAGAGTATTTGATGAGGAAGTAACTTGCTTACGCTTGGGATGTCTAGGTGGTGGTGTATGATTTTGGGTTTTCATCCTGTGTTGTAAATTGTAATGTAAAATGTTAGTTATTGGATGGGTTTATCATGAAAATTTGGCAATAAACAAAAAGAGAAGGGAAACAAATCACAGTGGTGGAAAGATGATGCATAGTTGTAAACCTGTAGGGACAAAAAACAATCTCATTCACTAGCTTTGCAAGTGAAAGTGCTGGTTCCATCATCAAATGCATAACTATAAGCTCTAGGACAGGCCTTCTTGAAGATAGTTGAATAAAATGTAGGCTGGCAACTCTTTGGGTTAGCATATTGTCCAGCGCAGCAGTACCGATCCGACTTGAATGCCTCACAAGCACTTCTGCACCCTACTACACCACGCTGGTTTCCTTCTTCACAAGCACTTGAAGTTCTCTAGGACAACCTATACCGTTGCATTTTTTTTTTAATTATTCTGAGGTGCCCTTTTTATTCTTGCATGTTAGCTTTCAGCTAAACTTAATGTATAGTTTATTTTCATGTACTTTTGAACTTTTACCTCTGTTGACATCAGTCACGCATCCTGTAGCATTACAGGCTCCACCAGATACACCTCGTGGTAGAGCCAGTAACGGCAAATTGTAGCCATCTACCATGCTGACATCGTAGAAATCTTGTCCATTGGCTCCATCGAGTGTTATCTCAAACAGTGAGGTAGGAGGTGCAGCACCATTTCCATCACATTCCAGTTTTCCTCCACAGTCACCAGTTAGGCATTTGCCAGCTCCTGTGACGTCAAATTTGCAACCTGTCCTTGCACATATTCGTCCTGACCATCCTGGTACCGTGGTTAGTCTGACACTTTGGCCCGAGTCCAACTGGAATCCAGTCGTTGATAGTTTAGGGCTCCCTGAACCAGCAAGTGTACCAGGCCATATGGTATGAGGGCAGTTGTTGATTAGGGTGAATGTGTAAGAGAGTGTTAGAGAAAAATGTAAAGAGAATAAGGAAACTAGGCCAGGGTGCCATAGTTGTGTATTTGAAGGATTATATTTGGTAGTATAAGTTGAGTCCTAACGGGGTACCTAGAGGGGATTGGTGCGAGAAAGGGAGCAGTCAATGGCCCCCAGATTTGATATTTATAAGGATGTTGAAGGAGGTAATTGTATGGTATTACCGTATCTGTTATGCAATGTAGAACCAAACCGTTACGTTGTTTAAACCAATATTATGGATTTCGCATTTCTTTTATTGTGGATGGCCTCTGTTGGAAGCAATTCTTTGCTTTTGCAGTTGCATGGAAAATTTTACAAACTTTTGGAAATCATTTCCTCGTAGAATCGGGTATAGAACTCCCTAGGTTGAACCTTGTAAGAATTTGCATGGATTATTTGGTGTGTTTCCAAGTCCAAAGGTAGAAATAGAATTTTGACTTTTACCAAGGTTTTATGGGAAGCAAAATTGCTTTTCAATGGTGAAAATAGAAATTGACCTCAATCTCCCTCAACCTCGAGTATGCAAATTAAGCAATTATCCACCGCGAAGACTAAGGTTGCGAGAGAATCTTTCCTGAGACAATCTTGTATATCTTAAACTTTTCGAGAAAACTTGGAGTTTTGGTAGCAAATTTTTCGCAAACTTATTATAAACAAATTTAAAAGCTTGCCCGGAAGAAATCCATTTTTCTAAGTGATATTTGATTGAGAAGTAAAAATGAAGTGAGAATTTTTATGAATTCATTTTGTATGTAATTTTATCTATTAAATTTAGGACAAGTTATATAATTAAAATGAATTGGTTTAGAATTTATCCAATTGCAACTTTTTGGAGGATATGTTTGCAATTTTTTTTGTTCTATGTAAACCACTACTAGCTGTAGCGGTTTTAATTTAAACGTGATTTGTTACAGATTAGCGTGGATTACGGCGGTTTATGAAGAAACGTTGGTATGCGCGTCGTGAGAGGCTCGGTTTACGTAAATATGGTTTCTCTACAAATACAAATGCAAGGCAATTGAAAAAAAATGGAGATATTTAGAGATCCAATTAATAGAACATAAATTAAAATACTATCTTTGACAATTTAAGGTAAAAAGAGGATTTATTAAATAGATAAGAATTGTATTAGATGCCAATGTGGATCGAATCGTCAAAATTTTGATTTAATCTGCACTAACATCATCGGATCAGATTCATTATTTACATTTTTTTAGTTTGGATCTGATCCACAAATTTGTAACTCGGATATATTTGCAAAATATAAATTATTTTAAAAATTTTATTTTTATTAAAAAATCAATAAAATTTCTTTTTTTAACTCTTTTAACTCCTAAAATATTATTAAACATACTTTTTCTAAATAATAAAAATAAAATAATACAACATATGTGATAATTATTAATTAAAATAAAACATAAAAGGAATATTTACTTATTTATTTATATTTTGTGGATTCTTAGGATATGCAAAAATTTACCTAAAATTTGTAATTTGATCTTATTAGTATGCCAATCAGATCCGATCTCATCAATATACATACACAAATAAAAACAAAGTCAAACAGATTAGGTAAAAAAATGGTATTGTATAATAATGATATATTTGTGCATGTCTTTTGCGATAAAAAAATTTACAAATAAATGAAATATAAAATAATTTGCTTAAATATTTTATAACAATTTTTTAATTTTTTTTAAATATACATATTTAGTGTAGAATGATAAAGATCGCTTGTTATACCAATATATATCAAATGTAGTGTATATATATATAACTAATCTTAATAGCGAGGATAATTAACTGATTTAAAATAGAATTAGTCAATTTAATTTTACTATTTATATTTATAATGAAAAAAGACTCAAGTGTTAATTCAATCACATTTAAAGATTATAAATAATTTCACATATTAAAATTTACCTAAGAATAACTAACTTTACGTAAACCGTTAGAGTCTCCCACAAATTATGCATACCAACGTTTTTTCATAAATTGTTATAGCAAATAGTAATTTCTGCTTAACACCTCTTACGTAATTTGCCCTAATCTGTAGCAGACGTTTAAGTTAAAATCCCTACATCCAATAGCAGTTTATATAGAGTAAAAAAAGTTACAAACATTTCTTTCATTTCAGAAAGTTACAATTGGATAAATTCCAAACCAATTCATTTTATTTATGTAATTTTTCCTTAAATTTATTCATAAAACAAATTATATGCCATTTCAAAGCAAATGTTTAAAATCCTTTAAGCTATTAATACCAACAAGCTCTTGTAGCTCAGTTGGTTAGAGCACCCGTTTAGTAAGCGGGAGGTCTTGAGTTCGACTCTCAATGAGAGTAGCTTATATATGAAATTTTTACTATCTTTGGTCGATGATGGATTCAATACTTGTTTTTTTCAAAATGTTCCACTAACAGCCATGGTTACCATTACAAATTTATGGCATCAAAATTTCAAAATTTCAGTACTCTGCATTGATCAAGTCCTCTTTTCGCCCAATAAATGTCACACCCAATAGATGATAATCTGATTTGGTGGATGAAGAAATGTGGTCTCATTTAACATGTAACTGGGTATATACTTTCCAAGTTTTCAAATCTTAATAGATTCATTAAAACTTGCAAAGCGAGGACATCGTAACCATCTGTCTGTCACTTCCTGTCTGGAGTACCTGTGGAATCTCAAGATTCTTCACAACCCCATAACCATCCTCCTACCCAAACTCCAGTAGATGCAAACTTTAGCATAAGTGGCAATGCTTGTTCCTACATCTAGAAAATAAGCAGATAGGTATCAATATTTCATTTTTTAGTATAAACCAATTATATATTTATCTGCAATACAAATGTTTATAAAGCTCCTTGATAGTACATGCTTCTGAACTTGCACAAGTAACATTAAACTCAGACAGCCAGCAATTAATTAGAGGATGTAAAGAAAAGATAATAGAATGACAATTTTAAAAATGTAAGCTATTTCATCTCTGGTGATTATGCAAAAGTAGGAAGACATTCAGGAAGGAAAAAAGAAAAAAAAAAGAAGAGTAGTGTTTTTCACATACTTCATACTTGACTATTTTGAGCATATAAGAAACCTTGCCTGCATTGATCAAGGTTATCAAAATGACCCTGATTAGAATTATCAGCCTAATGGACATGACTGCCAATGGTGCACTATTCTAATGGAATTAAGATAAATAAGATCTAAAATAAAATAGTGCAACTCACAGCAGTAGTATTAGTAATTAACACACCAACTCTTGGAAAGTTATGCATTGCAATTAGATATTCGCTAGAAACTACAAAATAGCCAGCTAGAAAAGGGTTACAGTTAAGTAAATTGATGAATGCTGATACATAGTACATCATTTCAGGTCCTAAATCAAATCCAGGCATCATAAAGTCTGAGTTTCATCTTGTAGCTAAATGTCTGCTTCCTAACAATGTAAGCAAGAAACTAAAGTCATCTGAATACTAAACAGTCAAGCTACTTTTAAGTGCCACATTACATTATTACTGGAAATATAAGGAGTTCTCAAAGTAGATGGACATGCATGTTGTCCACCAATAGGTAGTCCATTTATTCAAGTGCTGTTATTGATACTCATCTGATAATAAAAGGGAAAAAGAAAAAAAGATCCAAAAAGGAAGGAAATATGTATCTAGCTCATATCCATGCCATCTCCAACTTGGCTGCAGATAGGACTGACAGCAGAAAAAGATCTCTCGAAAGGAGAAGTATGGAATTGTGCATCCCGTCTACGCTTAAAACCACAGCCATCAGAAGATGAATTTTCTGCATCGAGCTTTCTTCGAACACCCCTCACTGCTTGTTCCTCTGCTGGTGTAAGGGGGAAAATTTGACCACTTGCTCTACAAAGCGAGCTGTGGTTATCATACAAAATTCTCTGGTTACAGTTTTTATCACAGATATGCGTTAGCCCTGTTAGCTTGCAGCGATACATGTTCCCGCAAACATTTTCATTTTGACATTTCCAGTCGCACTTATGCACAGGATTTGGTCCATCACGGCCCAAAATACTCGACATATAAATAACATTTGCAGGAGCTGCAACCATAGATTTACCATATACCTCCATTCCTTTAGTGGAAACAACCTCTTAAAAACTCTTCCACACTTCAACTTCAATGCCTTGCCCGAATCCTCTGCAGGTCACACAGTCACCACAACAACACAGATTTCAGTCATACTCAAGTGGGAAAGATACTTAAGGATTTACACTTTCCAATAAGTAACCTTTAATTATCCCGTTTAGTAATTTCACTTAACCTTTTCTTCTATAAGGACTTTCAATAATCTATTATTCCCATTCTTCTACATTTGAAAAATAATGGAATTCAACTCAAAATCCTATCACCTATCACAATAGAAAGATCAAGTTTCAAAAACAGAACGGATTATTATAAAACCTAAATCTAGAATCCGACTCATGTAATTATTGTTTAATTAGATCATTAGATGACAAATAATATTAAAATAGAGAGCTTTCATAATTAATTAATTATATACGGAGAAGACAGATCTAAACCGTGAAAATGTTGGAATCCTAAACAATGGATAACACGGTAATTAGCACGCGCTCTATTAAGGATCCAACACGCCATCACCTTCAAAACCAAACAATTCAGCACCCGATAATACAACCGTACATTAATCTTACTTTCTCATTTCAACAAATGCATGCTGCATGCTTAATTATTACATCATAACAATAACGCGCATGGAAATAACATGAATTAAATTAATTGCACCAGCCTAATCACAGAGAGATAGAGAGAGAGAGAGAGCAGAGGAAAAATTCACTCACACGCTCTTTCTTCAGCTATATAGTTTTCTTCCTCTTCAGTGCCTACAAAGAACAAAGAACAAAGAACAAACCTAAAAACTCACTCACGCTCTCAGAAGAACCTAGGCTAAGAAAGAAAGAAAGAAAGAAAGAACGTTAAAGTAGATAAATGGAAGAAGCGGAAGACTTGTGGGATTACATTTATAGAAACTTGGCGTTGAATAAATGCTCGTAGCTCATTCCGCTTACCTTTACACTTGTGGGGTTGACGCTTCCCATATACGACAAAACTCACGCTAAAATAAAATCCCAAATGCACGTTACTATGATAAATGAAAGATGGACCCAAATGTAATTTTACTTCCTTCAGTGGTCACCTACCGCTACAATTTATTTCTGGATAACTTTGCGGAACGTTGCTTTCGGATCGCATTAAACCCATCTTTATTTTAAAATTATTATTTTTTATTTGAATAAAAAATATACAAATCAATCTGTTAAAATTAGTCAACTTTTTTTAATTTTAAAAATTTCTACATTCTTAGAAAAAAAAAATTTATGAACAATGGAGCTAAATATTTGGAAAAGAAAAAACTACACCAAAATTGCTCTTTAAAGAACGAATAAGATAAAGTAGATATGATAACTATGAGCTAAACTATGACTGAAACCTTAAATTTATATGCATAAGTATTAATCAAATATTTTTTTAAAATTTAGTATTTATAATTTATAATTTATAATTTAGAATTAAAATTTATTTTTGAATTTAAAATTTAAAATAAATAACAAATTTTAAAAATTTA
>NC_029781.3:69690273-69704494 GCF_000817695.3 Arachis duranensis
CCAACGGCTCGCTTTCTCTTTTCTCTTTCTCATCCCATGTGTGCCTTGCTTTCACACTTTTCAATGTTCTAATTTCTAAGAGCAACGGATTTTGGAGAGTTAAATTTTAAAATAGTCTTTGAAATTGGTGTGTACCAAAATTATCATTGAAATTTTAATTACATTAATTTTGTCTTTCAAATTGATAAAAGTGCACTATGTTAGTTCCTAATCTATTTTTCATTAACGATATGATGACATAACTTAATGATGTAGGTTGTTAGTGACACATGTCACTTTATGGTTTGACCACATGTAATGGTATGATTATGAGGTGACCAATGACACGTGACATGTGGATGTAGATAGTTGTACCACTGTCACAACAGTATTCGTCCACGTGTCGTCCATTATGGCATCGTTCTAGATGCATCAAATTAGCCCCTCATTTTACATTAAGTGACTCATTTTAGTTCTTGAAATTGAATGTCATGCACCAAACTAGTCCCTTCACCTTCTCCTCTTTTTCTATAAATTTAAAATTCTTAATATCTCTGAATGTCTTAATTTCAATTTTATTTTTTCACATGTTATTTAAATATAAGTGTTTTTATAAATTATTTTTTCTCTTGCGAATACCCCTAACCGCCGTTTTGGAGTTAACGTGAAGGCATTTCAAGCACTCTCACTACCATCTTTGACCTCTTTTAGTGCTTTTATAAAATATTTTTTCTCTTGCAGATACCCCTAATCCTCGTCTTGGAGTTTATGTGAAGGCATTTCAAGTATGCTCACTACTATCTCCGACCTCTTTTGTCTAGACTGAAAAGGTCGGAGATGGTAGTGAAGGTACTTGATGTGTCTTCAGTCTAGTCCATTTACACAATAGAAACGTGTATTTCATAAGAACAAAAAAATTATTTATTTTAATTATTAATTTTTTATTAAAAACACATTTTTTGATGAAAAAATGTATCTAACCAATCATATAATTCTTTTTTTTATAATAACATACTTATATATTACAAAATTTATCAATATTAAATTATTATAGAAAAAAATTATATAATTAAAACTAAAATCTTAAATTTTTTTATGAAAACACTTGTATTTAAATGATATATGAAAAAATAGAATTAAAATTAGTGCATCTAAGATATTGAAAATTTTAAATTTTAAAAAAATGAGAAAAAATTAGTGAAGTGACTAGTTTGGTGCACGACATTTAATTTAGGGACTAAAATGAGTCACTTAATGCAGAGTGAGGGACTGATTTGGTGCATCTACAATGATGACATAATGAACGACACGTGGACGAATACTATTGCGACACGTGGCACAAACAGACACATGGCTAAATACCATTGTGACACATGGTATAACCATCCACATCAGCATGCCATGTGTCACTAGTCACCACATAATCATACAATTACACGTGGCCAAACCATGGAGTGACACGTGTCAATAACAATCCATGCCATCAAGCTATGTCATCACGTTGTTAATGAAAAATAGATCAGGGACTAACATGGTGCACTTTTGTTAATCTCAGGGACGTAATTAGTGCAATTAGAATCTCAAGGACGATTTTAGTGCACGATACCAATCTCAGGGACCATTTTGAGGTTTAACTCGATTTTGGGGGAGAGGAGAAAGAAACGAGTGCACGAAGACCATATTCTCTCGTATTTACACTTGACACGTCTAACTACCACCGTCATGCTTGTTGGTCGTACCAGTCTTTTTAATTCTGGTTGAAGCTCGTACTGGTCTTTTGGACTTTTGGAATTTTGTGGTGTCTTCTTTCTTTTGGGCTAGGCCCATATTACCTAATTACTAATTAGATGCCCAAAAATATCCAATGAGAAATTGTAGTCTCCCCTAATCTAATTTGTTAAGGTTGTCAATCATAAATTTATTCACCTTCTTGCTTTTTTTTTTCTACAAATCAAATTAATGGAGGCTCCCTCCAACCTCTAGTATTGAGGGTTCTATGATTCTATTTTTCTACCGCAGTTGGTATGAACTAAAGATTTGTAATCCGTCATTGAAGCGGTGCATTGCTGCTCTTCTTCTTCCGACAGGTCGTCGTTTGCGCAGGATCAGAACCGCTCCTTGCAGCACCAGCAATGGGTAGCTTCGCCACCAAACGCCAAAGTAAAAGAATATTAGCGATCATGATCTTGTCACTCACCAAATGTTCTAGTGACTAAGAATCAGGGACAATTGTTACAGGAAAAGTCGCGTATAGGAAGTTTGTTAGGTGAAAGAGAGGCATAAGTGGTTAGGATGATTAATTCAAATTAGCATATTATTAGTTTTTTTTTTGTTTTGGGGGTTAGTTGGGTTCATTGAACTAGATTAGTTAGAGTTGTAACTGGATATATTATTGCAGCTCAAGTTTGGCAAAGAGAAATTTTGTTGGTCTCTCGTTAAATTGTGCTAGGGTTTGAAATCTCGGTTTAATATGAATAGTAAAATATAGAAATATATAATAGTATGTTTGAGAATATTATAATGGCTAAAATGTTGATTTAACTTTTAAATTGTTTGAATATTATGATTTTAAATGAGTAAATTTAAGTTTTACAATTTTTTTACTTCATCAGATTTAATCTTGATATAATTTTATATTTTTATGTATTTAATTTATTTTTTTATTTTTACCCAATTTTTATTTTCTGTCTTAAAGGTAGTGTAAAAAAAATAAGGTGCAGAGAAAATATGTACATTCAGTTTTGAGTGATACACAACAAAACATTAACTATTAGCAGCAATGATCATGATGACGTCAATATTGAGTATTAAGTATTAACAATATATGCTTTCAGCAAAAATTTTCAATTTGTCTAATAAATAAATATGCCCGCTGCTCTCTACTTAGTAGTTAGTACTCGGTTCGATAAAACATTAAACATAAAAGACGAAAATACCGATCATATTGCCAAACTTAGAGCCAAAAACCAAGCTACTTGTCGGCTTCCATATTATTAATCAAATTATGCAAACACATTTGAAAGTCAGAAATCGCAATGTATTGTCTAATAATCAACACTAAACAATTACTTAATTTCTGTCTCAATCTTTCTAACGATGGTTGATCCATTCCCCCAAGATTTTTGCTTTAACTATGAACTGAATTTATTATTTTGTTTTATTTTTTTTTTACTTCATTTCTTATCTGTGAGAATTTGTTGTACTAAAACAGGCTTTGTCTGCTAAAAAAATAAAACTGACAGTAATTAGTTTATTTGTCTGATAATTGTTGGCCATGATTACCTAAGGTATCATATAATAGTAAAACAATACATTTTTCAGTCATTATTACAAATTTAATATAATAGGCAGTTATACGTTTGTGAACTCCAAGAGCATACAAAATTTTTTCTATACAAAGAATTGTATCAGTAGCACTATTGTCCTTGTTTCATTCTTGTTATATTGTGAAACGCATTACTTGTGCCAAAAGTTTTTGAAAGTTATTAGTTACACGGCGAATTTCGTAACAACTTCCATTTTTCCAATGTTAAGGACTTCATAAATTCCTTGTAATTTTTTCGTACATAGTATATATAGTATGATCTAGCCTGGCAGCAACTATATTTTTTATGCTCACTCAGTCACTTTGCTATGTTTCGTCACGTGGAATCACAACTATATTATTATTTATTATTATTCGGGATATAACTATTAATATTATTTTTTTATTAGTTTAAACTTATAAAAAAAGTGATATCATAATATAGTATCAGAGTTTTATGTCCAAAAGATCTAGAACTCGCTCCTTATTAAATTCAAAAAAAAAGGATAAAACAAATAAAAGAAAAAAAAGAAGGCCTATGTAAGAGTCAAGCAAACTCAAAATAGATTTTTTGCTTAAAAGGTGTATTAGAGATATAACCATTCATGTTATCTCCTCTTCCTATCAGTGTAAACTTATGAGAAAAATGGTATCATGACAATTATTATTGTTCCAAGTGTTACCTAAAACTGAGTTGCTTTGTGCTTGAACATGAGGTCTAAAATGCCTTTAGGTAGTTTGTCTGACGTCTTCCGCTACTAGGGTGCCGCTGTCCGACGTCTTGATGAAGATGGGATAGTACATGCAAAAGACTCCGATACTTAACCGGTTGCACATTTTTCATGAACTTTCTGTGCCTCAAGTCCACTAAAGGAAGCATTCCATGTATCCAGACTGTTAAAATAATCTACTTTATATCTTCATAGTTAAGGGAAATGCTATTGTGCTGAAGAGGGAATCTTTCAGCAGGTAAAGAAACGCACTGGTGATTATAGTTGGTGGACGTGTGTTAGTGTTGGCGCTACACGCACGGATCGAATATAACGCTTTGCAGTAGTTGGCAGACAATGCTCCATTTAATAACATTTCTGTTATCTGATTTTAACAATAATTATCTGTATGAGTTACCTTTTTTTGTTGGGCATGGGCATTATTGGTGCAGAATTTAAAGTCCACAAACTAACCGGCAAGTGTACCGGGTCATACCAAGTAGTACCTCAAGTAAATGAGGGTCAATCCCACGAGGATTGATGGATCGAACAACAATGGTTAAGTGATTAGCTTAGTCAAACAAACAGAAAATTGTGTTTAAAGGTTCAAAAGCATTAAACAGTAATTTAGAGAATCAAAAACCAAGCAGTAAATTAAAGTGAAATATATATAGAGAAAATAGTTAAGGTTTCAGAGATATCTATCTTCTGGATTGAATTTTCTTATTAACTATTTTAATCATGCAAGATTCAATTCATGGCAAACTATATGTGACTAAACCTTAATTCCTTAGACCATTTTAGTCTCCTCTAACCTTCATCAACCGCTAATTCCTTGGTCACTTAATTCCAATTAGAGGGTGAAGTTCAATTCTAGTTTATGTGCCACAAAAACCCTAATTACCCAAATATAAGAGGATTATATGTCATGTATCCCGTTAAGTCCATATAATTAGTAGTTTAGGAGAAATTGTTTTGAAGCTGTTGTTTAAGTAAAGAGCTTTTCCAAGTTATATAAGAACTCAATTAGAACAATGGTCATACTTCCGTTCCACCCAGATTCATAAGATAAATAAAAAAAACAATTCTTGAAATAGAAATCAGTACATGAATTAAAATAGAAAAATAATAGTATCAATCCATACAATAGACAGAGCTCCTAACCTTAATAGTGGAGGTTTAGTTGCTCATGGTTCAGAGAGAAAAAATAGGATTCTATAAAACTGTAAATTGCGGAATGAGGTAGGAGAGAAGAGAAGAGCCCGAAGGGCTAATTCTTTTCTCTTTTATATCTAATCCTAATTAATATTCATATTTAATTTTTCTGCCCACAACAATTTCTTTGAGTATAAATCCTTCACCCACTCATAATCTTTCACGCCACACTCACTCACCATCGCTTCCCACTGCAACTCAAACTCCTCCACCTTTATGTCTGCTAGCATGCAGTGCCTAAACAAGGATGTGAACCTCAGCATACATACATTAGAAGTAGCATTTCTTAGTAGGTGCCATGCGTAAAGCCTATGATGAGCATCGGGAAAGACCTCCTAGATAGCTAGTCGCATTGATCTATCCATGTCAGTTATTATGGCCTTTGGAGCTCTACCATCCATACATTCAAGAAATTTTCTTAGAACTCATACATACGAAGATTGTGTTTCACTTGATACCATTGCGGTTGCAAAAACACATGTCTGGTTGTGATTGTTAACCCCAGAGAAAACAACGACTGAAAGATTGTATTTGTTTCGTCCGTGTGTAGCATTGAAGGCAAGAAAATCACCGAATAATTTGAAATCCTCCTGACTACAACCGTCACTCTAGAACAAGTCACACATGTGTTGACCAACCCTACCTCGTACCTCCAATACATCTTCTCATCTCTCCTAGAAGCCACCTCCAAGAACCTTAGTGCTGCATTGACATCACCATTTTGCAAGGACCGTTGTCGCCTAACCTCGTTGTACATGTCTCGCTTGGTGAATGATACACGGTTGAAACCCCTAGCTTGTACTGCTATTGACTCATATATTTTTGGGATTGAAATTCCCACTTGCCGCAGGCTATTCATGTGCACTATGTCAACATCTGAAATCCTCCTGTGCGCAGGCAAGTACTCCACAAACTTTTGAGCAAAAGATCATGGTTATGGTCATCCACAAAACGTGCCACAAACTACTTTTCCGTATCAATCCTTGGCTTTATCTGTATCTCGGTAGGACACCCACAACGGGTGATAACCTTGTGCTCTCTTTTGCGATCCTGCTTTTCTAACAATTTCTTATCCCAAAAACCTTTTCTATTGCACAAATACGTAATCCGCACAAATTTCCCTCTCTTGTTTTTTGTCTTCTTACCTTGTCGTACAGCAAAACCCTTCACCCGGCTGTACTCTTCATATATACAAGCAGCTTCCTTAGGATTGTTGAACTCCATTCGCAAAAAATCATTAGCCGTTATTGTCACAACTTCAGCTGCGTTCGTTCCATTTTTGACACTTTGTTGTCCTCCACCTACCTCAACCTCATCATCTTCCATTCCCATGTCTTGTACTATTTTCTGAAAACACAATTAATTCAGCTATTCAGTCCACATTGCCAAACTTAATGAATGAAGCTATTTGCATAGTCACATTGCATTGCAGCATTGTAAAATACATCTTTTAACCAAACCTATTTACCACATACCTCTTCGAAGGCAACGTCCTCCACCCTTTCACTCCATCCAATACCGCCTCATCCACAAATGCGTCTTCCATCTAGGACCCAACAACCTCTTCCATTCTGAATCACTTTGTCTGACCTTCACACAACCTAAGCTCAATGGGTCAAACCAACCATCTCTTGAAATTATTATTTTCAAAGATATATCATCAATTCTAATTTCAACAAGCAATTATTTCATGCAACCTGACTTAAACAAGCACAATTCACAACCATATACCTCAAACACTATCATTAAACACTACAAGAGATATGCTGAATAGTGGCGGTTTTTTTATGAATTTGCCACCGCGAAACGAAATTCCAGTGATTTCACAAGCGTTGCCTACTAGGGGGTGAAGATTTAATTTTGCGGCGGTTCTAATGAACCGCTGGCACAACCGCAGCAAATCAGATAATTGATTTTGCGGCGGCTGCAAAATCGCTGCTATTTTTGTCAGTGAATTTTAAAAAACATTGCGGCGGTTTTAAAACCCCCGCAAATTTATGTAGGTTTTTTAAAAAATATGTGACGGTTTTGAACCGCCACAATTTCATACAAGAGCTTAAAAAAATTGATTAACTACTCAAATGGTTTATACCATTTGTCTTTACTATAACCTATTTTCTTTACATCATATTTATTAAACTTGAGATATTAACATAAAAAAAATAGTAAATAAATAATAGATAGATATGTAATCACAAATTTAAGCAAATCAAGAGACACATAAGTCACTAAACTGTAGAGCCAGATTACACCAGTCCAATCTCATCCCATTTCCTTGATTCTTGTAAAGCTCCTGTTAGCATATACTGCAAGAGCAGTTGCCACCTGCCAATTACAGAAAAATTTTCAGTTACAAAAGAAGAAAACGCAAGCCAACACATATCTTTACATATTAGGTTGCTGATAGGAGAACAAAAAAAATTAAGATTACCAGCTAAGCAATCATGAAAGAACTCAGTAGAAGAAGAACAGGTCTTTCAACATAGGACCTGCTGCAAGACCTAGTGACGAAAATTAGTGCCTGACTAATAATAGTGACTTATAGGTAAAAGGCTGCCATCATTTCTGCAAGGCTATGTCTCAGAGACCTACCAAACTTTTCCTGCAACAACAGAAAATTACTGGTGGTAATTGTCACAATTTTCACTAGTCGGTGATAACATGTGAACTTTTCATAGATGAATCTAATGTATAAATTTATATCTACTACCTACAACCAAATATACTGAAAGAAATGTGAAATTAAATTGATTACCGAGAAGAAGTCAATGTCCTTTATAAGCCAGAAAAATACTACTGTGATTAGTGCCAAGTAACTTCCAAGCACAATACCAGTAGCAAATATCTTCCTCAATTTCCAGCTATTAGGTTGTGGGGATGATTTCACTCTATCCTTGGATATTGTTATAATGGTACCTAAAGGGATAATGGTGAAGGAAAATATCATTGAAAAATTACACAACAGTCCAAGCAAACTATATGAAGGTCATTCAGCAAAATATTATCTTACCATCATTTAGTATGGCAATGATCAACACCATAAAGGTACAAAATCAATCTTCCAAATCAATGCAATAAATATGAAATCAAATTACAAAATAAAAAGTAGATCAAATAAAATTATATGAACTATTTAATTAGGTATGTAAAAGAATTTTTGGTTGTTCACATATTTTCTACACTTACCACAATACGAATGGTGATTGACACTGCATATATCTGACAAGCAAAAATAAAAAATTTTGCAATGTTGGAACACTAAAATATCCAAAAAATTGCTGCGATGATATGAAATTAAAGAATTAGTGAGTAGAGAAGATGAGACTGGGCTAGAATGCATGAAATGAAGTGTATTATTATTAATGTTCTTATTAGTATGAGTAGCAGCGATGATATATATAGATACATCACAGACTTGTCTTACAAAAAACAAGATAAAAAAGGGTAAAGATTAACTAACTAATATAAAACTGTAACTACTCTTTAACTACTCACAATGACAAAAATAAAAATAGAAGTATGTTCCTATTACATGTTGATCTACTACCTGGATATCTACTGAATTTTGTGTCCTCTTCTCCTATTTTTATAACCATAAAAAATAATGAACAGATTCTACTGCACATTTATATGTATATATTACCAAATATAAACTTTCTAACTAAAAACTTCACTACAAAACACACAATAAATCAAAATAGTAGTATAAGTTGATCAACAAGTACATTCAAATCCTTAACAAGAACATAATTATTTATTCATGCTTTTGGTGTTAGCACAATCACAGTGACAATTGAAGATTTAGAGATTTTGTTCTATATAATAAAGCATATAATAGACATAAAACTAGAAAAATTAAATATTCAAATTGCTTCTATTTAATAATGCCATTTTATAAACAGGGAACAATGATGTCCTACTACAATTAAGTGTGGTCCGTGCAGGAAAGAGATAGGAAGATTCATATTATCCATTATGTAATTTGTTTAAATGACCAAATCTGCTGCATTACTTTGATTGAGACAAGAACTGTTACATTGTGAAAACTTCAAAAAAAAATCATTTGATTTTATAGTCTTATAGTTTGAGGATAATGGGTGTCCTATAGAAAGGAAAATTGATCATGCGTACTATAAGTGGCATTTAAAATTATATTTTCTACCATTATCAAAGAGAAAATAAAGAGAAATTACTGACAAACAATCAAGAATTTTAGAAGTTGCATACAATCTCATGTCAATCTAATTTATCCTTACTTTGTGATGATAAATTAAATTAGCGTGAAAAAAATTACTCTGCCTTGGTATACATACGAGAATTACACCTTAAAACATGCATAAGTTACAAACCTGCATTGTTCCATGTCAAAAGCAAGTTTGCGGTCATTGTGATCATCCAAGAAGTCAACCAATTTATCAAAGTGACTATACTCCCTGCAAGACCCTTTATATTCACTAGAAGTATCTGAGTAAATTATATATAATTAAACATATTAATGTGACATTCGCTAAAAGTATGTTTATAACTTGATAACTATTTGAAACATCATGATTGAGTTTACCTAGATTCCAATTAATGATGAGTATAAATTAAAAAGAAAAAGAAGCAAGAAGCTGTAGTTCAAGATCAAGTTCAATTGTCCTTTTTATTGTTTCAGTCTTGAAAAATCAGTCTCATATTCTTATATATTAAAAGCGCTGAACTGAAGTTATATAAAATCTAACTGACCTATTAATTAGATCATATAAGAACACAAGAGTATATTAAAAGATTTGATGAAGACTTCAATTGAGTATGGAATACATAAGATTGACTTATTATTTTGTACATCTTGTGAGGGTAATTATCTTCACGTAACTTCTAAGCTATTAATACATCTACCAGTGTCTGAAACCCAACATTGGTGAGAATCTTATGCAATTGGCAACCTTCTCATCAAGGAATGGTTATCAGAGAACTAACATGATCTATAACAAAACTACATAAATAGTATTGGAGATCCAAATAAGCCATCATTTCATCACTCTTCTCTTGTAGCTTTGTAGTTCTTGTCAAAAGATGCTCTCTCAATTCACTCCTAAAAAGCCAAATGAACTAAGCCAATAGATAACCATAAAAATTTCAGGATTCACAAAGAAGCACAAGGGAACTCAACAACAACAAAAAAATCTGAGACAGTTACACTGAAAGACCAAGATGCATATCTTAAATTAGGACTAGGGTTCGAACCAAAATAGCAACCGAATTGAGAACAAGCAATTAAATTAAATTGGTGCAAAGAAATTCGATCAACAATCAAAATGATTCAATTCAAACAAAGGTACGAGGACAAAAGATGAAATTGGAAGATAAAGAAAAGGGGGAGAAAGCGAACCAGTAAGCGGGGAGAGGATATTTTCAAGCGGCGCACAACAGGGCAAGGGGGAAGGTTGAGGATGACGACACCGGGGCGGTTGGAAAGCCACGCGACGACACCGGGATGTGCACGGCAGTAGGACGAACAGCGGACATGCCTCTCCACCTTCCATTCGCGCGTAGGAGCTATGCGGCAGCTTGAGCAGATCCATGACGAGGAATGATGTAGTGACTGCAGCTGATGGTGATTGGCACCTTTGCCCCTTTTTAGGTTTACCCCCTTTCCTCTAATTTCGATTATGAAAACAATTTGAGTAGTATGTAATTGGCCGCGTTTGACACACAAACCCGCAGCTATTCTGACCGATCTTTGACGGAGATAAAACCCGCTACAAGAACTGCAGCCACTCAATCAATTTGTGGCGGTTTGACAAAATGCGGGAAATTTTCTGCTGCTAAGTTCCACTTCTCTTGTAGTGAAACCAGTAATTTCAATTTCATGCTCATTCACATTAACTCGACATACTCTTAACATGCAACAAATAACGATATTGCTATTTCACGTTTAATCTCCCACTCAAACCCTTCCCAAATTTCAATTCCTAATGATCCCGTTGCGAGCACACTCCCAACATTACCACAGTTCGCTCATTCATACTTTCGATCGCATTAGCAGCATTACCCACCTCTCCTACAATCCTATATTCAATAAACCACCATCAATGCCTCACAATACACCATTCCCCATTGCAAGCAAACTATTAAACATGTATATATTTCATCATAAACATCATCTACATCTAATGTGTGTTTATTACTAACCTTAGTTGTAATATTTGTCCGTCTAACTTTGCCCACTTTTGTCTCGATGCATCAAAGTGAAATTCCCTTCTTAAAATGATGGTCCACTGTTACCCATACGTTCTCTTTCCTCACAATTGACCCTTCACATAATTTCCTAAGTAAAAATCGAAGATGTTATTGTAATTTCATTGTTTGCATAACGACAAAAAAAAAACACTTCTACCCGTTAACGCTAGGTGGTACACCTGATAACTTTCCTATAACATTACTAATAGTGGGTTAAATTTAGTCACAAAAAAGAAGAAGAACTATATATAACTATAGGAAAATTATCAGATGTTTTGTTGTACTTTACCGGAATACTGATGTTCTCCGTACGAACAGGTAAGCCACATTTTTTTATCTTCTAGTTAGTAAGTGAATGACAATATTAACCCTTGATAAAGAAGTGTTTTTCCAAAAATGACAAGCTTAAAAAGATAGATATTGGCTTGGAGTGAAAAATGTTTAGTGCTGAATATTTGGGTTAGTGCCGGAGCTCAACTGTACTTGTAATCCCACTAAGGAGATACTCATTCTTCGGTACATCTTTGGTGGTCCAGTAGTACCAGATTGGGGAATATCGAGCCTGAAGCAAACACTGTGTTTAGGAGGAGAAGGAAGGTGGTGGTGGTGATGGCTGTGGGAGAGGAAAGGATGGAGGAGTGCCATGTGGAGCAGGTGTTGCGGAAGTGGAAAAGGTCGATGGTGGTAGTGAGGTGTTTCGATATGAGGGACATTAATTCCTTTGGAAAAGCTAACCATCTAAATTGACTTGGTGCTGTTGTTTTTATCATCTTCTTCATTGATAGTGGCAATGTTTTTGGCGAATCAATGAAATTTTTAACAGTGAAACAGTGTCTTAGCTATGTTGTGCTAATAATAATAATCGTGCAATGATGATCATAATCTTACCTTACCAAGTTTTTCTTTTCTGCACTCTCTATACCAACCACGTTCAACCTTCAATTTCAATGTAGCGAAAAACATACAATTTGCATAGTAAATAAAGTTGAGTGTAAATTATTGTTTTTCTAATATATATCCAACTTGATTTCATCTAATAGTTAGTCAAGCTTTGGCCATTTTTTTTATAGCTTTCCACTTTTTCTTTGGTTTAAGCATTGGCTTTGGTTTGAGTAGAAGGCTTTGATAAAATTTGTTGCAGTTAAAAAAGCATTGAGCTTGTTTAAAATTGTCTTGTACCACCTATTTATTTTGCGGCTCTTTCGGTTCGAGCGATTTAGAACATGATTTTTGAGAATTTGACTATTTATCGGTTTCATATATTTACGGAAGATAATAATTATTCAATTTTCAATTCATCTTTTTTTAATTTGGTGTTTTTGCAATTTTACGATAATACAAGTTTAATTTCTAGAGTCAGTGCTTGTTAGTGTCTTTTTTTTTTCCAAGCTTAATGCCCATTAATTATAATTATTAGGAGTTAGGATAAACCGGATTCTTTCTCACTTGTAATTATTTATTGCATGCTTTTTTTTAACAATAATGCTAGGGAACCAACTCTCTATAAGTCAAGAATCAGCCAAATACTTTTAGATAAATCTAAAACCTCTACGTAGATGGTACTTATGCTAGGCATTAGGATGTTTTTTCTATTAAGTATTAGAATGTTTTTTTCATATTAAATAGATATTCTTTTATATATTTTTTAAATAATTTATTGCAACCGTGGAGAGGAAGTAGGTTCCGTAGAGATTTCACCGTGATTCTAGCTAAGAATACCTTAACGTATCTCTTCACACTTGAATTTGGCATTAAAACTAATTAATAACAAATATTTTAATATATAAATAAATAAAATTAATTAAAATCATTATAAATAATTAAGTTGTTTAAGTTTTGACTGATCATCTCTTGGTTCTATATACTTTTTCTTTTTTTAATTGTCTTATTAACATTTTTCAAGAAAAATAAAATTGGCAATGGGAGAAGGAATATATGCAGATGAACCGAGGCAGCCAATGTTAAAAGGGATGAATTGGTGGACAGGGCAAGCCAGCTTTGTTTCTAGCTACACAGAAAAGAAATCTCCTAGGCATATGTACTGAGCAACTACTTAACCGGTCGCACATCTTTCATGAATTTTCTGTGCTTCAAATCCACTGAAAAAAACATTCCATGTATCCGGACCGTTTAAATAATTGGGTTATGTTATGGTGCTGAAACAATTTTCAGCAGCTGCTGAAACGAATTGGCGGATAACTGTGCAAGACGCGTTGTTCTGCTATACGTATTTGTATAGATAGGAAACTGATTTAGCAATAAAGAGTGCAGGATTTTGTCGATTTTATACCTTGATTAATTACTTAACGTAGATTAATTTCAAAGCTTGAAAAAATTGTTAAAGGAGTTAATTTTTTTGTCCGTTTTTATTATTGATGAGTATGAACATTTTCGGTCCATTACATGATATTCATCACGTTTGGCAAAAAATATGAGTTGTGAACTTGTGATGCCGATAATAATAATAATAACAATAATAATAATAATAATAATAATAATAATAATAAAAGCTCATCTTTACAACCTAGCTCAGCTTGGACAATGGAAGAGAAGCAAGACGCACATTTAGACAAGGTCAGAAGAAGAGCACCAGAAACAAAGAAGGCATCGGACGCAGAAGCAGAGGCAGAGGCAGAAAAAGCGAGCCACGATGGAGTCAAGACAATAGCTTCAGCACTGCCGGAGGAGGCAGGACAGCGATTGACAGGGAGTAGGGAGCAGTTGCGAACAGCGACTAGCGGTGGGAAGATGAGGCACAGCTGCTTTTATTTTTTAAATAAAAATTTTA
>NC_029781.3:69705848-69706299 GCF_000817695.3 Arachis duranensis
CTATATATAGTAAATGAAAGATGAACCCATACTTGTGCAAGCCAACTCACGAAAGAATTATTTGTCTAGGAAAAATGATAGATGGGATTAGTTTGTTGTTTTTTAATCGAAAGAAGACAATTTGTCTATTTTAAAATCAACAGGGTCGGACAAAAATTTTACTCTACAAAAATATGATTTCTAGGTAAATAACTTTTTTTTTTTCTTTTCATAACCAGGTTGTTCTATTCAAAGGTGTGCTGGTATTTGATATATACTTTTAAAAATGACAATATTACTCATATTTTAATAATATTATTTTCATAAATTTATATAAATATATAATATAAAAAAATCAAACCATATTAAATGTATATATAATTACTATTATAAAATATATATTTAAAATAAATTAAATAATATATATTTTTATACACAAATATTAATAGCTGAATTTTAAAAAATTGTGTGT
>NC_029781.3:69706886-69712537 GCF_000817695.3 Arachis duranensis
ATATCTTCCTTATTTATTTTACAACACGTTATCAGCATCAGACTCTAATCAAATTTTAGAAAAACTAAGGTAACAAATTTTTATTATGTCGAAACTCTTTCATATGGAATTCAATGTTCTTGATATATCTGAAAATAATTATTTATTATGGATATTAGATGCTAAAATCCATCTTGATTCAATGAATCTTGAAGATACCATTAAGACTGAAAATAATGCATCCTAGAAGGATAAAGGCAGGGCCATGATTTTCCTTCGTCGTCATCCTGATGAAGGATTGAAAAATGAATATCTCGCATTAAAAGATCCTGCAGATCTGTGGAAAGACCTTGAAAAAAGGTATAATCATCAAAAGACGGTGATACTTCCTCAAGCCCGATATGAATGGACGCGCTTGCATCTACAAGATTTTAAATCCATAAATGAATATAATTCAACAATATTTCGAATCACCTCACAAATGAAATTATGTGGGAAAAAAATAACTGATAATGACATGTTGGAAAAAACTTTCTCAACCTTCCAGGTTTCGAATGTGCTCCTGCAGCAACAGTATCGAGAAAAAGGATTTAAAAAGTATTTTGAGTTAATTTCTTACCTTCTTGTTGCTGAACGCAACAATGAGTTGCTCTTAAAGAATCATGAAGCGCGTCCAGCTGGTGCCGCCCCATTTTCTGAAGTAAATACAGCAAATCATTACCCCAGAAGAGGCAAATGGCAAGGTTTTGGTAACAAGAAAAATTATGGAAGGAAAAGGAATTATGTTCACAAGAGATGATCTCACCAGAAGTGGGATAAAAAAAAGAAACTCTAGGCAAAATAAATCAACAAAGGATAAGTGTTTTCATTGTGGTGGAAAGGGCCATTGATCACGTACCTGTCGTACCCCAAGGCACCTAGTCGATCTTTATCAAGTATCTTTGAAAAAGGACGACAAAGGAAAAGAGTCGAATTTTGTTTCAAATGATGATGAAAATTCCACCACTCATTATGATGTATCTGATTTCTTTGAGAATCCTAAAGGAAATATTGGTTATTTGATTAATGATAGAATGGTTTAATATATGAGATTGTTAAGTATTCATGTAAATAAATATTGTAAAGAACTTCTTGTTAAATTTTATTTTTTATGTATTTGAATTTCAAGTATAATGTGTATAAATAATGAAATATTAATGTTTATGTTTAAGAATTTCGAAATCATTAAATGTGTCAAGTTTTAAATAATAATAATAATAATAATAATAATAATAATAATAGTATATGACATTATTTTTATATACAGTGTTTTTTAGAAAAATAATTCCGATCAAGTATTCAATTTAACTGTGCATACTACTCATTTTATTATTATTATTATTTGTCTTTGAAAAAAATAGTAAGGATATATAATGAATATGTATGCCTTGCGGATAGTGCAAGTTCGCACACCATTCTCAAAAGTTTTATATAGTTTACCCATATTGTGCCAAAAGAAGAATATGTTAATACTATTATTGGCTCAGGCAATGTGATTGAAGGCTCCAAAAGTTATAATTTTGTTTCCCGGAGGGACAAAATTCATAATAAATAATGCACTATTGTCTACTAAGTCTTTAAGAAACTTGTTAGGCTTTAAAGATATTTGTCGAAATGGATATCATATTGAGACTATGAATGAGAAAAATCATGAGTACTTATGTATCACAACTCATGATTCAAATAAAAAAGGTTATATTAGAAAAGTTGCTCTCACTTTCATCTAGATTATATTATACCAAGATTAGTGCAATTGAATCACATGCCACTGTAAACCAGAAGGTTACTGGCCCAAATTAATTCATAACTTGGCACAACCGATTGGGTCATCTGGGAACAACCATGATGCGGAGAATTATTAAAAAATCCCATGGACATTCACTAAAGAACCAGAAAATTCTTAAATCTAGTGAATTTTGTTGTGCTGCATGTTCTCAAGGGAAGTTAATTTTAATGCCATCACAAGTAAATATTGGATTTGAGTCTCCTGAATTCCTATAAAGGATTCAAGGTGATATATGTGGACCTATTCATCCACTATGTGGATCTTTTAGATATTTTATGGTCCTGATAGACGCATCTTCGAGATGGTCACATGTGTGTTTATTGTCTTCTCGCAACCTGGCGTTTGCGAGATTACTGACTCAAATTATTCGATTAAAAGCACAATTTCCAGAAATCCAATCAAAGCAATTCGTCTTGATAATGCTGGTGAATTTACTTCCCAAGCTTTTGATGCTTATTGTATGGCTAATGGAATAAGTGTTGAACATCCAGTAGCTCATGTTCACACACAAAATGGATTTGCATAATCACTTATTAAACGCCTCTAATTAATTGCTAGACTCTTACTTATGAGAACAAATCTTCCAACCTCAATTTTGGGGGCATACTATTTTACATGCTGCAGTACTTATTCATTTGAAGCCAACGAGTTACCATCAATTCTCTCATATGTAATTAGCTTTTGGCCAGCTGCCAAATGTTTCTCATTTAAGAATATTTGGGTGTGCAATATATGTTCCCATTGCACCACCTAATCATACCAAAATGGGACCCCAAAGAAAATTGGCGATATATGTTGGATATGATTCTCCCTCTATAGTGAGGTATCTTGAGATACAAATTGGAGATGTATTTAAATCCCAATTTGTGGATTGTCATTTCGATGAATCAAAATTTTCAATATTAGGTGGAGAGAATAAGCTTCCTGAAAAAAATTTAATTGGAATGCATCATCCTTGATGCATTTAGATCTTTGATCAGGGCAATGTAAACTAGAAGTTCAAAATATTATACATTTGCAAAGAATAGCAAATGAATTGCCTGATGCATTTTCTGATGCAAAGAGGATAACTAAATCTTATATACCAGCGAAAAATACCCCAATTCGAATTGATGTCATAGTCGGACAAATTGCCACTGAAACAAATTCACGCCAGAAGCGTGGCAGGTCTGTCGGTTCCAAAGACAAAAATCCTTGAAAAAGAAAAGAGGTAAATACTATTCCTGTTGAAAAAGACATAGTAAAGACACCTGCAGTTGTCCAAAATTTTGATATGATTTTAACGCCAGAAGATGTTCAGGTACCTGAAAATTGTGAAAATGATGAGATCTCGATAAATTATGTCTTTACAGAAGAGAAATGGGACCGAAATAAGACAATTGTCAATGAAATACTTGCATATAATGTGGCATTGAATATCATGCATGAAAATAAGGATCTTGAGCCAAGATCAGTCGAAGAATGTCGACAAAGAAATGATTGGCCAAAATGGAAAGAAACCATGAATGCTGAATTAGACTAACTTGCAAAATGTGAAGTCTTTGGACCTATAGTCGGTGTACTAGAAGATGTAAAACCTGTTGGATACCGATGGGTATTTGTGAGAAAACGAAATGAGAAAAATGAAGTTGTGCGCTACAAAACTCGACTTGTATCACAAAATTTTTCACAAAGGTCCGGTATAGATTATGAAGAAACCTATTCTCCTGTAGTGGATGCAATAACATTGCGTTATTTGGTCAGTTTATCCGCATATCATAAATTACATATGCATTTAATGGATGTGGTAACAACCTACTTATACGGCTCGTTAGATCGTGATATCTATATGAAAGTCACTGAAGGACTATAGATATCTAAACTATCCAATGAATATTCACAAGGGTTATACTCAGTTAAATTGCAAAGATCTTTATATGATCTAAAGCAATCTGGACGAATGTGGTATAATCGTCTTACTGAGTATCTGGCCAAAAATAGATTCAAGAATGATGATATCTGCCCATGTGTTTTCATAAAGAAATTTGCATCTGGATTCATTATAATTGTTGTGTACGTGATGATTTAAATTCATTAGAACTCCTGAAAAGATTCCAACAATTATAAAAACTCTAAAAGAAGAGTTTGAGATGAAAGATCTTGGAAAGACTAAATTTTATCTTGGCCTACAGATCGAGCATACAAAAAATGGGATCTTTATTCATCAAACAACATACACAGAAAAGATCACGAAGAGATTTTATATGGATAAGTCACATCCATTAAGTACCCCAATGATCGTAAGATCTTTGCATGTGAAAAAGGATCAATTCCGTCCTAAGGAAGAAAATGAAGATATCCTTGGTTCTGAAGTACCATATCTTAATGCCATTGGAGCGCTAATGTATCTTGCTAATAATACAAGACCCGGTATATCATTTGCTGTGAATTTACTAGCAAGATATAGTTCCTCTCCAACCAGAAGACATTGGAGTGGAATCAAACAAATCTTTCGATATCTTCATGGAACGATTGATATGGGATTGTTTTATCCATATGGATCCAAGTAACAACTAGTTGGCTATGCAGATGCTGGATACTTGTCTGATCCACACAAAAGGAGATCTCAAATAGGATACCTGTTCATATATGGTGGTACAGCTATATCATGGAGGTCTACGAAATAGACGATAGCAGCAACCTCCTCTAATCATACTGAAATACTAGCGATACATGAAGCTAGTCACGAGTGTTTTTGTCTCAGGAGTTTGATCCAATATATTCTGTCATCATGTGGACTAATTGATCATAAGATAGCTCCAACTGTCCTGTTTGAAGATAATACAGTATGCATTGCTCAACTTAAAGGTGGATACATTAAAGGTGATAGAACAAAGCATATTTCTCCCAAATTCTTCTTCACTCATGATCTTCAAAATCAAGGGACAATTGATATCCAACAGATCCGCTCAAGTGACAATATAGCAGATTTATTCACAAAGTCACTCCCAAAATCCTCCTTTAAAAGATTGGTACATGAGACTGGGAAGCGCTGATTTTGAGACATTGAATGATGTCGACAAGAGGGGGAGACTGTATTCTTTTTTCCTTTATCAGGTTTTTTTTCCATTAGGTTTTTCTTGATAAGGTTTTTAATGAGGTAGTCCCCATCAAAAGATATTGTACTCTTTTTCCTTCACTAAAGGTTTTTTCCCATTGGATTTTTCTTTAATAAGGTTCTAACGAGGCATAATTCTGAATGGGCATTCAAGGGGGAGTGTTGTGATAAGATAAAAATGGTCAAGATGGATGTCCATTAATACGGGCGGCTGACTTTATTCTCAATACTTAACTTCTCAAGACAAAACAAATTAATGAAGTTGAAAAATGTAAAACTTTCTTGCCTATAAATAGAGAAGCAACTGAGGTACACTATATACATTAATAAACAAATCAATTCTCTCTCTTTCTTTACGTTGTAATTTTACCAAATACTTCTCTTTTATATATATATTCTCTTTCTCTTTCTTTTTGTTACTGCATATAAATATATGAATGATTATTATTGAACTAATTATATTAATACTAGAATCTTTTATTTACACATCTTTATTTTATATATCTTCTTTATTTATTTTACAACAATTTTAAATATGTTGTACCCAAAATACATGCAGTTTAAAAATTCGTACATAAGCCAAAGGCATTCTATCCAAAATATAGCCATAACAAAATTTTTGACATTATATTCAAGATACATATAGTTTATAAAAAATATATTTTTTAAATAATATTTATGTATTTTTTATTCGTATATATTATATTTATGAATTACTCCGTTGATTTTGTTACATTATTATTTTTCATA
>NC_029781.3:69712569-69745702 GCF_000817695.3 Arachis duranensis
GCATAAATTATTATTATCTTCGTATAAAGAGTACTAAATTATTGATAATTGATAAGAATCAAAGATTATTTATACATTTTTTAATTTATAATTTTAGTTATGAATAATAGTATCAATCAAGAAACACTTTTTGTTTAACTAATAACTTTTGAGTTTGTACTTTGATAAGATTATAAGACTTTTGTTAATATAGTGTTTTAAATTTAAATGACATTTTAAAATATATGTTAGACTATAATTATGTTTTAGTGTATTTATTTATATTTATTTATTATTTAATTATAAAATGATTATTCTAATTGAGCCACAGTTGAACTAGTTAGACCAATAAAGCAATAAACTAATAACTAAAACGATTTAATCGATTGGTATAATTTTTAGAACCTTACTTTTAAAGCTAGCTAATGTAATAAGCTAGTTAGTTAGCTAGAATGTTAAAAACTTAAAATTTAATTTAATTCAATATAATTTAAATTTAATAATAAAATATATCAAAATTAAAAACAATTTACATTGAATTTAGATTAAATTTTAGGTTTAACTTTAAAAATTTATCTAATCTAATTCAAATAAATTATCTTTTTGTTTTCATAATTATATTTATATTTCACTTATAATATTTTCTTATTTTATGAAGTGATCCTATTAAATGTTTAAAAATTAAAGAAAATATAAGAATAAAAGATAGATAAATATTATTTAAAAAGAAAAAATATTTTTTATAAATTACATGTATTCTAGATACAGTGTTAACAATTTTGTTATGTCTGTATCTCGAATACAATACATCAGCTTTACACACGAATTTTTAAACTGTATATATTTTAAATATAAAATACTCAAGTTGTGTTTTTTTATTGTTTTGATGACTCTATATTTAAAATGTATAAAATTTATACAACTGCGTAAATATGGTACAAAATTACACATTTCTATAAATATTACCTTTAAATCATTTAAATAAAAAATCCTTACTTAGAGAATGTTGATATTACTTCCCTTTGTTTTAGAATTTTGTCGTCGTCGTTGTTTAGATTACTTTATAAGTTTTTCAAAATTCAATTTCATATTTGACTTTAGTAATAATTTTGTACTTTTGTTAGGTGTCATGTGGTTCATCTTAATTTTTTTTTGAAATAAAATAAAAAAAATATTTATTTTTTTAAACAAGATTTTTGAATTTTAATTTTTTAAATATGATTTTTTTTTTGCATTTAGGACAAGTTCACCGCACCCCAGCGAACTTTAAGTGAAATTTCTAAAATAAAAGTATACCTGCTAAAGAACGGAGCTCAAAATCACAATTTTATTCTCCACTTTCATCTTCATTCTTGGCATTTTTTCTCTATAATGTCAATAAATCTATTGTTATTCATTCATTGTGATGGTGAAATAGTGTATGATGAAGAATGTTCTATTGTTTTTAGGTATGGACAGCCGATAATTACGTATATGATACCGAAAGTCAACAGTTTAACAGCGTTGAAGAATCTGATATTGCACACCGTTGGACAACAACAGACAAAAAGAATAAAAAAAATTTACTATAGATATCCAACCGAAATAGATGACAATTTGTTTTATAAAAGGAATGTCACAGTTGGCTTGGCTCTATTGTTAGTATGTTTATTAGACCATGATTTTGATAAATATTTATGTTGTTTTGAATTAGGTATCGGTTATGTGACGACGAGGACGTACGTCTTATAAGGTCATGGGACAACCGATGGACAAATGTTCATCTGTTGGAATTATTCGTGTTCCTTGTTGAGTTGGGTGGACGAGGATCATTTGCGGATACTGTCGATGATAGTCCATTAAGTGGAGCTGTTGGATGGAATATTAGAAGGACGATGGTCGATCTAAATATGCCAGCTGAAGTTGTTAAGAGGGGTCTAACGTTAAAGTTGGTAATGCTGACATGATAGAAGATAATGTTGAAAGTCATGAGGGTTCTGCTATCAAAAATCTGATAATGGATTAGTATGAAGTTAACCCCGATGACGGAGACGATGCTGATGATGAACCAACAGAACTTCTTGATGATGGTGACGAGGAAGAAGAGATGAACTACTGTGGTGACACACAAATCTTTTTGACACAGCCTGCCATTTCTCGACCATATGACCGGCCGGATCACTTCTCAAGGTTGAATCTCGATGCAATGATTTGGATTGGTCGTTTACCTAGAGAGGCCCCGAAGAGGATCCAAGCAATGACTTCGAGGTTGGACAATGATAAACCCCAATTTTGTGGTTTATCTTGTGCTTAATTTGGGGAATTTTATCAACTTATCTCACATTTATTCAATGAAATAGCATAGTTTTGTAATTCTCCCTTAATTTGTGCTTAAGTGTAAAAATATGCTTTTTAGGTCTTTAATTTGTTAGTTTTAATTCACCTTTGATTCCACTAGATGCCGTGATGTGTTTGTTAGTGAATTCAGGTTGAAAAGGCTAGGAATGGATCAAAGGAGTGAAGAGAAAAGCATGCAAAGTAGAGAACTCATGGAAAAATAAGGATTTGGAGTGCATACATCGACGCGCATGCGTGACAGACGCGCACGCGTGGATATGAAGTCGCATGGCGATGCGTACGCGTGACATGACGCGTACGTGTGGTGCGTGGGTGGTAAATTGCCAAGCGACGCGTATGCGTGACCGATGCGTACGTGTCACAGCTGGCGATTTTTGAGCTACCCAGGCCCAAATCCAACTCATTCCTAAGGCTATTTCATGCAGAATTCAAGATTGGACAAAGAGGGAGCAATTAGTTTTAGGATAGCATTATGTAGGTTAGTTTTCTAGAGAGAGAAGCTCCCTCTTCTCTCTAGAATTAGGGTTCTTAGGCTAAATTGCATCTTAGATCTAGGTTCAATTTCTTATTTTCATCTTGTTTCCTTTACAATTTCTTGTTTCTACCCATTCATTCTCTTAGGTTGTAGTGTTAATTTTTCTTTTATGCATCTATTTAGTTTTATGAATGCTCATGTTGGATTTGGATTTTATTTAATGCAATTTGATGTTTGATGTTCTTTTATTGTTAATTTGAGTTGTTGTTATTGTTTCCTTGCAATTGGGTAGTTATTAGATTTATTATTCTTGCACTTTTATTATGCTTCCTTTTATGCCTTTCAAGTATTTGACAAAATGCTTGGTTGGATGTTAGAGTAGATTTTTGAGCATTCTTGGCTTGGAAAGAGAATTAGGCAATCTTGAGTCATGAATACCCAACTCATGTTGGTGATCTAGAGTTGTTAGTTAATATTATTTCCATTGACTCTAATCTCTTGCTAATCTAATTAGTGAGTTGATTAGGACTTTTGGATTGAGATTAACTAATCTTATTTGACTTTCTCTCATGGAAGATAACATTATACCTTCTTTCCTTGCTGGGTTGACGAAATAAGATAAGCTCTTATTAATTATTATTATGATTAGTGAATAGGATAGAAAGCATATATTCTCAATCATTGCCATGAATGTCTCTCTTTATTACTTGCTTTCCTTAGTTACTTGATTTACCTTTCGTGTCATTTACTTTCTTACCCCTTTTTACCAAATCAAACCCCCTTGTTCCTTCATAGCCAATAATTGACCACTTCATTGTAATTCCTTGTGAAACGATCCGAGGTTTGAATACTTTGGTTAATTTTCATTGGGGTTTGTACTTGTGACAACCAAAACAATTTAAATTTGATTTGAGTATTATTAGTTGGTTGGGAACTATACTACCAACAAAATTATTTTGTGTGAAATTCCTAACCATACGAAAATATCTACTATCAAATTTATGGCGTCGTTACCGGAGAATTGCAATGGTGTTATATTATTGGCTATTGTGAATATGTGAATATGTTTGCCTTTTGCTTCTTTGTTATTTGTTGCTAGTTGTAGGACTTTGCTTTCTTTGTTTCTTGTTAGTTTTTGCATTGTTCTTGTTTTCTCTTTCACTATGAATTCTCATCCTTTTGGCTATGAGTGTGGTTACAATTATGTTGTAGGGAATGAAAGTTACAATGAGGATATGCATCAAAGATGGGACAATCAAAGGTGGGAGGAGCCCCAAGATTATGGACAATCTTCTTGGCAACAACCTCCTTCGGCTTCTTATGGGTACAATCCAACTCTTGATGCATACCAATCTAATGTATGTGATGACCCTCATTGTGGTTGTCAACCACAATCATCATATTCATATGATTCCCCTCCTCAATATAGTCCTCCACCATGCTCATAAGTCTCATACCACCATTCACCTCCATATGATCCTAACCCATATCCACCATACCAACCACCATATGAACCATACTTAGAGCCACCATCATTCCAACACCAAGACTCCCATGAACTACAAATTCCATATACATCACCTCAAGACTTTCACCACTATGAACCATCTTCCAACTACAATACCTTTCCTTCAAACAATGAACCCTCTCTTCCACCACCTCTAATAGACGAAAGTCTCCACGCCCTCATGCTAGAACAAAGAGATCTTAGATCTCATATCCTAAGGCAACAAGAGGAGACGGTAAAGGAGTTCAAGAAGCTAGAAGTCGTGATTGCTACCGTGGCGGAAGCCGTTAGCAACATGATCTCCCCTGTCTGAGCCTATACGATCAAGGCACTCCCATTGTTGAATTGGAGAAGCAATTAAGGAGCTTAGTGAGGGAGTGAATTTTGAGCTTCAAGGTGGAAAAGAGGAGTTGAGACAAGTGCAACAAGAGGAGGAGGTAGAGAAAATTGAAACAAAGGAAGTGGTTAAAGATGTAGGAGATGTTGGGTGCAAAGAGGAATCACAAGTTGAAGAGCCTTCTTCTATGGATTTTGAAGTTGAAGAGGCTAATGCACAACCTCCAAGGTAAAATATGATTGAAGAATTGGAAGAAGTGGGGCAAGCATCAAGTTCCCCTATCTATGATGATTTCGCATCAACATATGATCCTTTTGAGCTTGGTGATTCCTTCCCCATTGGACTTGGAATCGATGAGGAGGTCGATTTTACTAAATCTCCCATCTATGACTTAAGTGATGGGGAAGAGTTAGAGGACATTGATGAAGAAGAATGTGAACTTGAGGAAGCTTGGCAAGAGGTAGAGCTTGAAGAACCTTGTCAAGTGGTGGAAGCCTCTAGAAGAGGATGGACAGGAGTAGAACATGCTTTATCAAGACCGTTGGAAACTCCTCCACCTAAGTTGTCATCTAATCCTTCATTTGAGTGGGTAAAACTTCTAACTCTTAGCTTTATTATGCCACTTGAATTTGGTTTGCTTGAAATGGATGGCCAACTTAGCGCGCTTTGTGGAATTAAGCGTAAGATGAGGATGTTCAGTGGTTGGCGTTGTAAATCTAGACTCATCATGGTTGGAAGCTCAAAATTTAGGAGCATGAATTGGTGTAGTGCTCAATTAGATGGGTCTAGGAGGGTAGTTTGGCGCCTTCATGAGAATTTGACTTTTCTACCACCCGGAGGAAATCAACATGATCAACTTAAAGACGGGTGTGAAAACAAAGTATGGGATCCCGGATTATAAGAGGAGAATCAAATTTGGGAGCCCATGGTTTGTGAAGAACTCCATCAAGGCTTGGAGATATCAACTTTGAATGATGGAGCTTATTGGAAGTCCAAGCATTGGTGGATGTTCAAGGATGGATTCAAGTACAAGCCACCTTGATGAAGAGCTCCCCATAAGTCCAACTTAAGGATAATAAACAAAAGTGTTAGGTGGGAGACACCCCACCATGGTAAAATAGGTTTAATTTTATGTTTTTGTTTGGTTATTTGAGTTTATTTGGGAGTCTAGTAGGTTAAATAAGGTTTTATGGTGTTTTGGTAGCTATTTGAAGGTTTGGAATGCTTGGTTTGGTGCAAGAACTTGAAAAATTTTGAAAAATAGAGCACCATGCCACGCATACACGTCACCCACGCGTACGCGTGCCCTAAGTTTTCCTACCATCCACGTGCACGCGTCACCCACGCGTACGCGTGGATCCAAATTTATCACCTCCCATACAAAAACCCAAGAGTTGTGTGTGAAGTGTGCTGGAATTGTGCCTTTAGCACAAAATCCACCCACGCGTACGCATCAATCCACGCTTACGCGTCGCCTCTCTGAATAACCCATCACGCGTACGCGTGACCCACGCGTACACGTTGCCCCCCATTTCTCCTATCCACGCTTATGCATCGCTCCACTCGTACGCGTGGACTGCCCTGTTTCACCCACCTCCATTTCTTCTATTCTTTCCATTTCTCTCCTTCTTCTTTCTTCTCTCCTTTTTCTTTCCATCCTTCAACCATCATCCAACACTACCAATCACCATTGATTACCATTTCTTTTAGTTGGTTATCTAGTTAATTTTCTATTTTTTATTATAAGTGTTGGATTACTAATTTTGTTGCTAATTATTATTGCATATTATTAACTAAATGCTATTTTAGCATAATTGTTTTGATATTCATTGTTGGACTTCTCTGTTAAGGCTACAAATTGTTACTTGGTTTTGAATTTTTCATGTTTAACATTTGTGCATACCAAGTACTTGACATTGCCTTTTAGTTTCTTAACTCTTTTGAATTGCATGTTTTGGCCACCATGCATTCATCATCCATTGTTAGAAAATTGTACATTATCAATGAATTTTTTGTTAGGTGACGGTTGTTTATGATTTACCTTTATTGACATCACCTATTTCATGCATTGAGATTTTGGAATTGTGGAATTGGATCGTAAGCTTACCTAATAACATATATTTTAGCTTGTAAAGCTTTGTGGACCATGCTTGCTATGTGATTGATTTTCACTTCTATCTTCTTTTTCCTAAATTCCATAGCACCCATGTGTTTCACCTTTATGTCACTTAGGGTTGCAACAACTTCAATATGTGTCATTGATTGTTGTGTAAGTTTCATACCACATTTTATTCACTAAGTTTACTTGTACATCAATCAATGTCCATGCATTATCTAATTTCACAATTGCTTGATTAATTGCTTGAATGCTTTCATGTCGCCTCACTACTTGTTTGTATCTTGACTTACAAGTTACCTTAAAGTATGTCAAGCACACTAGAATAAGTGAAGTGTATGCTTTCTTTTGTATAATTGTGACATGGCTTCTAAATACCAGTGTGTGAATTCTAAACCGCATGTAATTTAGGACCCACACACCTATTTTTCATCAATGTCACACTAATTCACTCACTCAATTCTGGTGATTTACCTCATTCCAATATTGTATGCTTCTTTACTTTTGCATTTACTTGTTTTCTTATCCTAATGTTTATTTTTAGGATGATTTGTCATAAGCAAAAACGGAAGCAAGAAAAGAACACGCAGTAGCCGGTTGATCCACCAGCTGAAGGTGGCAACTCGGAAAGTCGCCGTACCTCCTTGCTCATCTTTGAATGCACCGAGGACGATGCAAACCTTTAAGTGTGGGGAGGTCGTCTGACCAGTCGACGTTTTTGGGTGACAAATTTCTAATCCCAACACTTTTGCATTTCATTTTTAGGTCTTTTAGGACTTTTAGTTGCATTTTCTTATATATATACATATAGTAAGCTTAGTCAAAATAATGAAATTTTCCAAGGATTTTATCTATAGGACACTCCAATTGATTGAAAAAAAATTTAGAACTTGCTTGAACTATATATTGTGGAACATGATTTTTGAGCTAAGAACACATAAGCATGTGAGATTTGAGCCTAATTGTGTGGTTACATCATATGACCACTTATTTCCATTTTTGTGTGTATTATTCTCTTTCTATGATTGTAATCTTTGATTTGTTTGATTCTATATGTTTATTATTCTATGTGTACATGCATTTATATGATTGAGGCCATTGTTTTAAATAGCTCACTTACCCAAATAGCCTACCTTTTATCTTTCATTGTTAGCCAATTTTGAGCCTATGCTAAACCCATTTGTTCTTAATTTTAGCATATTACAAGCTTTAAAGCGAAAAATAATAAATGTCCCTTGTTTGGATCTTTGATTAGCTTAGACTAGTGAGAGTGCTTACCATTGATCAAGTTTGGGAGTGTTGGGAACATTGAGTAGAGATAAAAGTGTATTTTTTGTATTTTTGTTAAAAATATTGGGAATTTGGTACATACTCATGTGTTAATTAAATGTAAAACCATATGCATTGATACTTTTGTATATACTTTATTGAAAAATATATATATATATTTAAAAAAAATCAATGTATATGTGTGGTGATCAAAAAGAGAATGCATGAGTATGTGAAAAAGTGAAGAATGGGTAGTTAAGTTTGCATTAGAATTTTATAGGTTGTTATATAGGTTAGGTGGGAAGCTTAGGTTAATCAAAGATTCAAATTCTAGTCCACTTGACCATATGCATCCTTACCATGATCCTAGCCCCATTACAACCTATGGGAAAGCCCTCATGATATTTGTATGCATGCATGAAATAATTGTTGATTGTTAGATGAAAAACAAATCTTGGAAAACATGATTAGAGGAGAATTGAGTGAATCAACCCTATACACTTGAGTGACTAGAGCGGATACACATCCGGTGAGGGTTCGATTGCTCAATTACATGTTTCCACCTATGATCATCGTTTCTTGCAAGTTTGAAAAATCTTTTCAATAACTCAATTCAATTGTGGGTTTGACTTGGTTGTTAATACCATTAGCCCTCATGTGCATATATGCTTTCTTGGAAGTTCATTTATTTTGACCAAGTAGTTGCATTTATTTAGATAGTTGCATGTAGGTAGTTGCATTTAGATAGCTTGCATTGAATAAATGTTGATACCCTTTGTTTCTTTCTTGAGTTTAGCATGAGGACATACTTGGTTTAAGTGTGGGGAGGTTTGATAAACTCCAATTTTGTGGTTTATCTTATGCTTAATTTGGGAAATTTTATCAACTTGTCTCATATTTATTCAATGAAATAGCATGGTTTTGTAATTCTCCCTTAATTTGTGCTTAAGTGTAAAAACATGCTTTTTAGGCCTTTAATTTGCTAGTTTTAATTCACCTTTGATTCTACTAGATGTCTTGATGTGTTTGTTAGTGAATTCATGTTGAAAAGGCTAGGAATGGATCAAAGGAGTGAAGAGAAAAACATGCAAAGTGGAGAACTCATGGAATAACAAGGATTTTGAGTGCATAGATTGACACGCATGCGTGGATATGAAGTTGCATGGCGACGCGTACGAGTGAGATGACGCGTACGCGTGGGTTGTAAATTTCCAAGCGACACGTACGTATGACCCATGTGTACGCGTCACAGCTCGCACGTGACCTAATCCAACTCATTCCTAAGGCTATTTCATGTAGAATTTAAGATTGGGCAAAGGAAGGAGCAATTAGTTTTAGGATAGCATCATGTAGGTTAGTTTTCTAGAGAGAGAAGCTCCATCTTCTCTCTAGAATTAGGGTTCTTAGGCTAAATTGCATCTTAGATCTAGGTTCAATTTCTTGTTTTCATCTTGTTTCCTTTATAATTTCTTGTTTCTACCCCCTTCATTCTCTTAGTTTGTAGTGTTAGTTTTTCTTTTATGCCTCTCTTTAGTTTTATGAATACTCATGTTGAATTTGGATTTCATTTAATGCAATTTGATGTTTGATGTTCTTTTATTGTTAATTTGAGATGTTGTTATTGTTTCCTTGCAATTAGGTAGTTGTTCTCTTGCACTTTTATTATGCTTCCTTTTATGCCTTCCAAGTGTTTGGCAAAATGCTTGGTTGGATGTTAGAGTAGATTTTTGAGCATTCTTGGCTTGGAAAGAGAATTAGGCAATATTGAGTCATGAATACCCAACTCATGTTGGTGATCTAGAGTTGTTAGTTAATATTATTTCCATTGACTCTAATCTCTTGCTAATCCAATTAGTGAGTTGATTAGGACTTTTGGATTGAGATTAACTAATCTTATTTGACTTTCTCTCATGGAAGATAACACTATACCTTCTTCCCTTGTTGGGTTGACAAAATAAGATAAGCTCTTGTTAATTATTGTTATGATTAGTGACTAGGATAAAAAGCCTATATTCTCAATCCTTGCCATGAATGTCTCTCTTTATTACTTTCTTTCCTTATTAGTTACTTGATTTACCTTTCGTGTCCTTTACTTTCTCACCCCTTTTTACTAAATCAAACCCCCTTGTTCCTTCATAGCCAATAATTGATCACTTTATTGCAATTCTTTGTGAGACGACCCGAGGTTTGAATACTTCAGTTAATTTTCATTGGGGTTTGTACTTGTGATAACCATAATATTAAAATTTGATTGGGAATTATTTGTTGGTTTGGAACTATGCTTACAACGAATTTCCTTTTCTATTAAGAGAAATTCTAGACCGACAATAATTCTTGTATTAGACAACAATTTCAGAACAAGGAAAAAGTCATGTTGACAGTTAAGAGGTACAACATCAGGAGGGTTGAGGAGTATAAAATAGTAGCGAGTGACCAGTTGAGATATAATGTACAGTGTATCTAGTTCGGGCCCGGTTGTTCTTGGAGCATACTCATATCATATTGCTGAAAGCAAAAAAAAAATGGGAGGTTAGGAGATACACTGGTCCTTATACTTGCATGCAAACATCGATAGGGGCAAGACATCGTAGGTTAGATTCAAATGTGATTGCTCAACACATTTTTACAATGGTCAAAGCAGATCCAACAATCAGCATCAGGGTTCTGCAAAGAGGTGTGGAGAATCACTTCGATTACAAGGCATCCTTCAGAAAGGTTTAGCATGAAAAGCAGAGAGTCATGGCTAGAATATATGGTGATTGAGAGGAATCATACAACATCAACTAGTCATTGCATAACAGAGAGTCATTGCATCAATCCCGTCATCTAGTCAGGTATTAACATCGTCACGTCAACCATGTCCTGTGTATCCAAGATGGACTCGTAATTCGTCTGAGGCTCGAGCTTTGATGGGCTGAATGACAACTCAAACTGGGTCCCCAAGTCAAAATGCAAGATTTGGCTGGCATTTGCTATCTGGTGTGTGCCCCTGGTGACTGGTCCCGACCTCTGAGTGATGTGACCTAGGTGGTCTCAGGGACAAGTAGTCTCTAGGGACAGGTCCTGAAAGATCTCCAATTGTCTGTCCAACATCCTCAGCCCCATGCGCTGGCGGTTTGACGGAGTCTCTGTCACGGTGAACCTTGTTATCCCTCTGCCTCCCTCTGCCTCCACTACATCTCCCTTTTCCTCTCTCTACCCTGCCCCCTACCTCTCCCTCCCCCGGTAGCTAGCCTCAGCTCTGGAAGGTCACTATCCTCCGGCTGATGTAGATCTAGAGTATCCGGATGGTGAATTGGCAAGTCATCTGGCACAACCCCGCCTACCACCAAGTATTGGTCACCCTAACCGAACAACTCTATATGTACCCACTGCAGATACCAGGTCATATATGGAAGGGAATGATGCAGGTCTATATGATGGTGTATGTGTAGTCGATGGTCGGCATGAGTATCCCACATCTCATGCCAACCACCAAAGAAATGTTGGAACCACTCTCCTCGGCCGAACCGACCATAGTGCCTATGCATCTAGTCAATGTTCAATGTCCTGGTCGAAATGTGCTGTAGACCACTGAATTGACACACCACCCAGTTGACCTGATGCCACTCAACAATAGCGAAGCAAAGAAGAGCGCATACAACTGCCGCCGAAGCTTCAGCCTCAACTATTGCAGGTGGAACTAGACCATGCAGCTGTGGGTCAGCAAACGGCGTCCACTCAACTTGTTCACAAAATGCAAGACGCATCATATACAACATTCAAATTTAATTAACATAGAATTGTAGTTCTTAAATCTTTATCACTTACGTTCAGGATGCCTATCCCGTTCATAGTACGCCTGTAATGCCTAAGTCTGAGCTTGCCCTGGCATTATCTGGCAAGTACGTAACCCATCTACAATACCGCGAATGATTACACAGTATTGCTCAATTTTATTAACTAATTAATGAATTTAATAAATAAAAGTACAAAAACGAATAATACCTCTCAACCAGTGGAAACCGACGAGTATCAAATCCATCGGGCTATAGCAGTGGAATATGGTGATAGGCCCAGGAGAGCACCAAACTCACGCAACCACCCAAATTGCACTGGTCATGCTCCGTGGCACGACACATCTGGTGATACATCCATGCCAGCACATCCGAGCCCCATGATAACCCACCACATCTATCAAGGTCCTCTAGGAGGGGGAGCCACCTGATGTGTACTCGAGAATCAGATGCATCCGGGAATAAGATACCCCCGATCACCTGCATGATATACCATCTCGTGTACCTCGACAGGCTCTCCTCAGTGGCGTCCTGCTCCAGTTCTCTGCAGACCATATTTTGGAACCATGTGAGCTTGACAGTCCACTTGGTTTGTGACTGTCTGTCCTCTAGGGCAGGAACAACACCAGTAGCTGCTGGCAGAAGTTCTCAATAGACCGTCCCTGATGGTGCTGCTCCCACCCACCAATGCAACCACGAACAGGATCATCATCGATCTTGAGTCCCAGATGGTAGGCCACGTCCTACAAGGTGATAGTCATCTCCCCGCATGGTAGATGAAACGTGTGGGACTCAGGTCTCCACCTCTCTATCAACGCCAATGTCAATGGCCAATCGTACTCGAACTCCACCATATACACCACATGCTCAAACCCGACTTGCCTGAGATATGGCCTAATATACTCAGGCAGGGTCTCATCAAATTTTGTCTGGTGCGCAAGATCCGAGACGCCTACCAAACAGAAAAAAAGATTAAAAATAAAAGGAGGGTCAATACATAAAATAACAAATTTACTGTTTTTTACAATATAATAAACAAGTGTGATAAAAGGGTACCACTCGATCAAGTTTGCTAGCAATGTGCCCAATCTGATCCAATTTGTAAAGCGTATCCTCGTTGCCCAATAATTGCTATTCCATCTAACCACACTCTAGTAAAATAAAATAATATATACTGAACTCAGCTCCTTTAATATTAACTAAATTTTTAAAAGACATAGTTAAATCAACTAATTGTCTACCTTACATCTTAATCAGTTTATAAACTTATTAATTAAAATGTAAGTCACATGAGGCTGTCAACTAACTCTATAAACATACTAATCAATAACTAACTGAAAACTAAATTTTAATAATCATGTTCCCTTCTAATCTGATCTAACTAATTATTCCATTAATTACAATCTAATTTACAACTTAAACTAATTACTCTGACTAAACAAATTAACAATTAATTAATAACTTATACTAATTAACATGTTATAAACAGTAAACAGCAACTATACTTGAAAACAATAGCAAACTAACATGTTATATACTCTAACTAACATGTAAACAGGGAGCACTAATTCTAAATAACATGTAAACACTAAATAGTAACGCTAACTAACATGTAAATAGTAAACAATAACTCTAACTAACATGTAAACAGTAACTCTAGCTAACACGTAAACAGTAACTATGTAACTCTATCTAACATGTAAACACTAAACACTAACTCTATCTAACATGTAAACACTAAACACTAACTCTAACTAACATGTAAACAATAACTCTAACTAATATAAGATATCCTGACCTAAAACTGATGATGTAATGGATAAAAATTTTACGGATGTCAAAAGACAGAAAATCTCATACAAAAGAATTTGAATATCACAAGCGAATGAGGAACAAAGTGGATTTGGAGGAAAGATTTAAAAGGAAAGAGACAAATGAAAATGGCCCCACAAGTATGGCGAATTCAACCTGAAGTTCGCGGGGTACGACGAACTTCATATAAAATATTGTTTGGAGAATTAAATATTTTTTAATTTTATCTAGAAAAAATTCTATGAAAAAGAGTATATATATGATGATTTAAACAAAAGGTTGATACTACCATGAAGATTTTATAATTGTTTTCATATAAATATGCTTTTTTTTATCATTAGATCATGAATTTTATGGTTTGATTTTGATGTGTTACGAAAGTGTTATTTATTTTAAAAATATAGCTAAACAAACAAAATATATTTTTAACACAAGAATTTTTATAAAAAGATGTTTTTAGCATTTTCATTTGAGCACGCGCCTAAAAAAAACTGAAAATCTTCACCAAAACCGAACAAATTGACCTTCATTTTCACCCAGTGCTTGCGTAATCACCTAAGCTCATTCTGCTATTAAATTCAAACCGAGAGTCACAACCAGAACGGAAAGCATCCATGAAAATTGGGTTAGTTTGTCATATTATAAACGGCAACACTCTAAGCTTCGCCGTTACTCTTTCTCCTTAAATAACACAATTCCTTCTCACAAACACACTCGAGTCTCAACCTTTGACACAATTAAAGAAAGTGTTGAGTTGATTATCAAATGGGTTCAGATTCCAATGGAAATCAAGAATCTGGGACCCAGATCCCTCCTTCATCATCACTGTTCAGGTACAATTCACCGTTGGTTCAGGTCATCCTTATTGGCCTAGTCTGCTTCTGCTGCCCCGGAATGTTCAACGCACTTTCCGGCATGGGTGGTGGCGGCCAAGTCAACTCAACCGCCTCTAACAACTCCCTTACCGCACTTTACACCACCTTCGCCATCTTCGGCATTCTCGGCGGCGGCATCTACAACCTCCTGGGACCACACCTCACACTCTTCGCAGGTTGCTCCACCTACGTCCTCTACGCCGGTTCCTTCCTCTACTACAACCACTACCAGCACCAAGCTTTCGCCATAATCTCCGGCGCCATTCTCGGCGTTGGAGCCGGGCTTCTATGGGCTGCAGAAGGCGCCATCATGACCTCTTACCCTCCGGTGAATCGAAAAGGAACCTACATCTCCATCTTCTGGAGCATCTTCAACATGGGTGGTGTTATAGGTGGCCTAATCCCTTTCATCTTGAACTACCATCGCAGAGATGACGCAGTTTCGGTTAACGACGGAACGTATATAGGTTTCATGGCGTTTATGTCAGTGGGAACAGTTCTTTCGCTGGCGATCTTGCCGGCCAGGAAGGTTGTTCGCGACGACGGAACTCGGTGCACTAACATGTTGTACTCAAACGTTGGAACGGAGGCTATAGAGATTGCTAAATTGTTTTATAACTGGAAGATGCTTCTCATGGTTCCTGCTTCTTGGTGTAGTAATTTCTTTTACACGTATCAGTTCAACCATGTGAACAAGACCATGTTCACTTTGAGGACAAGAGGGTTGAACAATGTGTTCTATTGGGGGGCGCAGATGTTGGGTTCTGTTGGGATTGGTTATGTTATGGATTTCAGTTTTAAGAGCAGAAGGAAGAGGGGTTTGGTGGGGATTCTTGTGGTTTCTGTTCTTGGTACTGGGATTTGGGCTGGTGCGCTTGCTAATCAGATCAAGACTCCACCTAAGATCTTGGATTTCAAGGACTCTGGTCATTCATTTGCAGGGCCCTTTGTCTTGTATTTTAGCTTTGGTTTGCTCGATTCCATGTTTCAGAGTATGGTCTATTGGGTTATTGGTGCCCTTGCTAATGATTCTGAGATTCTTAGCAGGTAATTCAACGCATTCATCTTTTTTTCGTTCTATTAATTCTTTCTTAGCAGGTAACCTTTAATTTTAATCATTTTGTTCTTAACATTTTTTATTTGTGTCAAAATTATTCTTAACTCTATCTAAAAAGGAATTAACTCCGTCCAAATCATTAAGGATAAAATTAAATAAATCGAAAACGTGAAAGTTTCGATATTTTTTAAGAAAATTGATGTTAATTAATTGTGGGACTGGTTACATTAATTCACAGGTATACTGGGTTCTACAAAGGTATTCAAAGTGCAGGAGCAGCAGTTGCTTGGCAAATTGATAACCATAATGTGTCCTCTAAAGCTCAGTTGACTGTGAATTGGATACTAACAACAATAAGTTATCCAATGTTATTGGTTTTGGTGTTGATGGCTGTGAAAGAAGACAAGGGTGAAGTAGTAGTAGAAGAGCCTGTGAAACAAGTTGCTCCTTCATCGGCTGATAATAACAATAATGGCTCCGATGCCAAATAACAAACAATACACACCTTTCTAATGGCAAAATCAACTAGTCTTTGTCATCTCTTTGTTTGTCATTTACTTTTCAATATTAAAAGGCAGAAGAAAGAAAAAGGAATTAATTTGTTTCCACTTTCAAAGTTCACACGATCACATCCGAAAAGTCCGAAGTTTGTGAACTCAATTGTTTTGATGTGGTAAAAGACAAGGAAAAGGGAACAAAAGTATGGATTGGATATTGGTCCCATTAATTAAGTTTTGAATTTTCTTTTGCTTCTTATGGAGTTTGAAAACGTATATCTATGTATTGGTTAGGCATCAGTGTCAACGTGTGTTGAATAGTGAAGTATATATTTTCCTTGATATATTGGTGTTAGGGGAATTGATCTTTTCACACTTTGGTAAACTATAAATTGTTGTCGTTAGTGGAATTACTAATTTTGTCTGATCCAATGCAACTGTGATGTGATGTAGTCCTAATTTATCTCTAAATGATTCACAATTCCTACTATTTTGCAATACTTCATCAATTTGTGAAGAATTTCATCCAAACACTTTTTTTAGCCCCAAGTCTAACTCTGACCAAACTTTGTTTACCATATGATTGACAGATAGTTGTTCTAAACCTTGTTAGCACACAAAAAGTCAATTGAATCTAGCAAATATCGGCAGAAGTAAATTAAAAGCGAAAGATTTTTTTTTTATTGATTGATGACCCAAGAAATGAAACAATATCACTCAAGCAAGGTTACAACTTACGCCACCCAGCACATCTTTTTTAATTTTGTGGAAAATATTTGTGTCATAAGGATGGCTAGGATCGATGATGATACAATAGAGAATTAACATGATTACAGGGTGACAAGAGGTACAACAGTTGGGTCCTTTTTCTCGGCTTCTTCCTCCTCCTTCGCCTCTTCAGCGGCAGGAGCAGCAGCCTCAGCCTTAGCTTCTTCCTTTGCAGGCTCAGAAACGTCTACCAAAGGCTCTTCCTTCTTCTCTACCTCTTCCTTGTTTTCCTGCATTAGTTTAAAACTCAATACTTAAATATTTGATTTTGAGACCTTAAAAAATTCAAAATTTTCAATGAATAATGTTATACGAATACTTATCAGTAATGTTAAAGAAATAATAATTTAAATTTATCTTATTTAACTTAACATTTATAATTATATATGATTTAAAATTATATATTTATTACATCTAATATTATATATTTATTTTAAAAAAATTAATAAATGTAAAATAAAATAATTTTTAGTTGATTTAGACTAATTTTTATTATTTTTTAACTATAATGCATGAATAAACACTGACATATACGCAACAAGATATCGAATATAATATATGTAAAACACAAATTTTAAATTCTTATATATAAAATACAGAGATACGACATATATATAAAATATAAAATAATTTGTAGATAAATTATAATGATATTTTGATATTTTATTGATATTAAAATATAAATTAATTTTTAATTATTTTTAATATCTTTTTTTTATCGATAATTTGACTTATGTTTAAAGAGTTTTGCACACAAAAAACATATAATTTGTACTTATATTTATCATAATTTATACACATAAATCAATACATTTTGTATCTATATTTTTCAAAATTTGTATACATGAATTAGTAAAAATTATTTGTTAAAGACAATTTAGTATTTGTATTAGTCAAATAATGACCAAAAATACTAAAAAATTATTGACTCCCATGAATTTCTTTAATAATATATATTATTTCTAAATTTATTTTAAAAATATATATTAAGAATAAGATTGAATATACTAATACATTACATACATGATGATATTTAGGTATATTTAAATATATCCAAAATTTTTATTTTATTTTTTATTAAAACGCAGTTAGACATATATAAAAAATATACGTATCCAACGAATATAAACGAATATCATATTTAAAATGTACCTGATATACAAAAACAATAACTCATCGAAATATCTTGCTTCATAATTTTCTAAAGATTTCAGAATACTTAAAAAAAGAAGAGTTTCCTGATAAGATTCATTTATATCTAAGTTTTATCTTTTGATTCTATACTTTAAACTTTTGCCTATAATTATTATACTAAAAGAGTAGAATGTAATGGAGTAGTCCTAAAACTATTTTTTCTGAATCACTTCTTTATTTGTAAATTGTAATATATTAACACCATTATTTTTTGTCATTGGCACGCACTTTCTAATAACATGCTTCAATTGTATCAATTTGACTTGTGAGAGACAGTTGGTCAAACCATTATTACGTTGGGTTTGAGATTAGAAATGAATAAATAACGTCATCATCATCATATTGAAAATGAAAATGAAATCAAATATATAGATATATATAGAAAAATAAACCTGAGGAACATTATCGCCCTCAGCGGCCTTGGGTGTGATTGGCTCAACTGGGGCCTCTCCTTCATAAACATTCTTAGGACTGCTCATGCAACCTCCCATTTTTTTAATACAAAAGGTGTTGAAGATAATGTAGGAGGTTGTAAGGTAAATAGAGATAAAGAGAAGAACCAGTTAAAATTGGAAATTACAGTGCTGATTGCTGAGGGTGAGGTAAATGATTGGAGAAAGAAGAATATATATAGACGCAAAATGGCACACATTAATAGCTAAATGTAGGGCCTGTGTTTTAGGAGAAGTTTTCGGGTTTGCAAGATCATTTGGCCTGACAAATTCCCATGGCAAACTTCTGTTTTTCACATTTTTGAGTCTGGCTATGCGATTCTTTCGTGGAATTTGAGTTGGTTATGACTTATGACCCTTCATTTTTCTTTTCTTTTCTTTTTTTTTGTTTTTATTGTATAGATTTATTATATATTTTCTTCATTTTCTTTATATATATAATATATATTGAGGCTTGTGACCATCTGAGACTTTCCAAATAGCACTGTATCCTTCATGGGTTAAAAAATAAATTGGCGTGCTTTTCTAAACTTTGTAACACTCTTACATTACAACTTTGTTAATACTTTCTTCATTAACGATAGTATAAATAGAAGTTATGCTAATAATCGTCCTTGATAATTATTTTTAGGTTCAATTAAAGATTTCATGAATGATATGATTTATTGATTTTGAGTTGAGGATAGTCATCAAACCTGATCTGGTTGGTCCACTGGAAAACTTGGTCACGAATAACCGGTAAACTAGAGATCTGGCCATTAGATTTAGACCGTTCAGACAATTGAATAGATCAATGGCGGTCAAATCCACTAAAAACCGACCGGTTCAGTGAGACCTGGGTGCAAAAGCCGAGAAGACTATGGTGCACCAGCCTCACCTGATGCATAGCATAGCTCGAACCCCTGACAACAACATTAGGAAGTAGGGGTGTTCACGGTGCGGTTTGGTTCGGTTTTTGAAGGAAAAGCCATCCGATCCGATCGTTTAATTAAGTTGTGGTTCGGTTTGGTTCGGTTTTTTTCAAGATCATCCGAACCAAACCAAACCAATTAAAATCGGTTTGGTTTGGTTCGGTTTGTTCGATTTTTTCAATCAAATAAAAAAAATTCTACCATACTATTATGCAATGTGATAAGATTGAAATCAACAAGCCAAAATACAGAATAGCTAACAAAGTCTTGATCTAATGAAATATAACGACAATAGAATTCAAATATGACAATTAAAGAAGTTTAATAGCTCAACAGTCAACACAACTGAAAATAAAAATAAATTGGCATTAAACTGATAGCAAAGTTATGGTGTCTTCTCCAACAAAATAGCTAAAACTTCATAATGCAAACCAACCTGAAATAAATAAATAAAAAAAAAACAATTACATAATAAGAACAACAAGAACAACAACAACAATAATTATAATAAACAAGCAATAACCATTAACCAACAAATTGAGGAAGCAATGAACAAATTGAAGAAGCAAATAAACCTTTATACCAACAAATTGAAGAAGCAATAAACCTTTATACCAAGAAATTGAACTTGGCAATAAACAGCAATAAACCAAACAATAAACAAGCAAGGAACCAGCCCTAAACCAGCAATAAACCAAACAGAACAAAACTTGAAAATGTGAACAAACAATGAACAATTAAACCAACAATAAACACTAAACAGAATTGGCAAATTGAAGAAGCAATGAACAAATTGAACAAGGCAGGCTTAAGGCTACAGCTCTTAAAATGAATCGTAATTATCACATGCAATGTAGCTGGTTCTCCACCAGATTTAAGCAACTCCTTCTAACATTCTAAAAGAGCTGCTGACGAAAGGTATGTGGTAAGGCCCAGGAGGTTAGTGACACCAAAACATTGCAAGGTTTATGAAACGAAACCAGGAATTCATCAAACTTTTAGCCAATTCCTCCAGAGGATCAGATCGTCCATCATGACCTTCCGTTAAATCACTTCAAATCCCCATACAAAATCTAAGTTAATACAAGTGTGATGATTCCAACGGGTAAGAATTTAATTTTATCAACGATAAATTAAACAGCTTTCAGATTTAATCTGAAGGCCGCACAATCATGCAATTGAAGGTCAAAATAGCTTAAAGAACTCATCCACGGTGGGATTAAGAAAACCTTTAAACCGTAATTAAAGAGGAAATCAGTCAAACAAACAACTGAGCGTATAACAGAAATAAACCAGACCTAAAACACGGAAAATTCAACTTCAATCATACGCTACAGAGACAATTAAATTTCAATTTCATCATGCAACACCTCCTGATCCAACCCGGTATTAACAACCTTCAACAAGGATCAAACATAAACTACAGCTCTAGAACCTAATTAGTAATTGACTAATTGACTAAACTACTAAACTTAGCTCGGTAATCTACAATTCTACATTGTTATGAACAATCCATAATCCATACAATACAACCAACAACATAGACCAGCAAGCAGCAATACCAACAACAAGGCAAGAATGCATCAGTAGAGTTTACCTGAATAGATGGCTCGGGCTCCATATGCACTTGAAGGCTTTCTGGGTGGAGGCGGTGAGGTGACCCTACAGAACCCAGAAACGTTGCTGGGTGGAGGCTTTCTTGGTGGAGGTGGTGACGTCGGATGCTCGGAGGTGGTGAGGTCGGAGGTCCTGTGGGTGGGTGGGTGATTGGGTCTTCGTCCTCGTCTTCGCGGTGGGTGGGTGACTGCTGGCTTGAGTGGCTTCGACTTCGAGTTTCAGGGAGAAGGAGTGAAGAAGGTGGGTGACTGCTGGCCGTTTGGGTGCGTGGGTGGGTGGGTGACTGCTGGCCGTTTGGGTGCGTGGGTGGGTGGGTGACTGCTGGCCATTTGGGTGAGTGGCCGAGATGTGGTGGCTGGCTCCGATCTGGGGTTTGGGCGGCGGGGTTAGGTTTCCATGGGGGGAGGGGAGGGACTCGCGCAGCTGTAGCCTGTAACGCGTTTGGAGGGAGGTGGGGTAGTTTTAATTTTAGGGTATTTTTAATGTTTTATTTTAATTATATCAAGTATTTAAAATATTTTTTTGTTTTAATAAACAATAATATATACTATATCTAAATTTATTTTAAAAATATATGTTAAGAATAAGACCGAACACGCTGACACGTGATGGTATTTAGGTATGTCCAGATGTGTGTGGAGAAGAATTTTTTATTTTTTATTAAGACACGGTTAGACACAGCAGACACGAGTGTCAGACGAGTGTCGATGAGTGTCGTGTCTGAAATGTGTCCGACACGCGAACACAGTAACTGAACGAAAGTGTCCATGCTTCATAGGTAATTAGTATACTTTATACCCACTAAGCAACACTTTTTGTTTTTGATATTAAAGTAGCAATGATATTTTTTTGAAGTATGAACTAATGGAATGTTATTCTCAAATGTAAAACTGTTTAATTAAAGAAGCAGAAATCAAACTATTCAATTTGTGAAAGATACAAAAATCGAATAATCCGATTTATGAGAAATACAGAAATTGGACTGAGAGATTTCTGTTAAAAAGAATTAAAAATTTTGAAGTCTAAAAATTGACCTTCAATTTATATACTTTTCACATTTTTAAAATTTCCTAAGCGATGCTTTGTGTTGCAAATTTATGTATTAATTATTGTATATATTATATAATATCTTCATTCAACCTTTTTCCTTATTTAATTTATTTTATTTTTAATTTTGCATTTTTTAAATTAATTCTATTTTTTAATTAAACACAATTATTAATATAAATATTAAATTTTATTGAATATTTACAAATTATAAAAAATAGACAAAAATATCTTTATTAATTACATCTTTTTTCTTTCCATGATTTTATAATATTTATTAATATTATTTTTTAATAAATACATAAAATATATACAACTTAATTAATAAACTATTGAATATGAAAATAATAGTTAATATTTATTATCAAAAAATAAAATTTTATATAATTATTTAATTACAACCAAATTAATCAGTTAAATTAATAATTTAATAATTGAACCAGTCATTCAATGATCTAGTAATTTATCTAGGTCAATTACTGGTTAAATAATTAACTCGATTAAATATGATCAGATTTGGTAAAAATCCGTTAAAAACGGTTAAATTTAGATGAATCAATCCGTTCAAATCCGATAAAACCAGTCCATCTAAGTTAAGTTGTTATTTTTTATACATGATGTTTTTGTATTAAATGTATTACATAAATAAAGTTAAATTATATTTACACATTTAAAAAGAAGAAATAATTTTTTTATTAATTACAATATATCTTCTATTTCTATGATTATTATCTTTATTTTATTTTTTATAAATATTTGAAGAGTATAATAAATATAAATCAATTGATGGGTTATTAAAATTTAAAAATAATAATTAATTTAATACAAAATAAAACTAAAGAAAAGATATTTATTATGAAACTAAAAAAATAAAAAAAAGACATTTATTATAAAAATGAGAAAATTAAATTAAATATTATATAATTATTTAATTATGATTAGCAATCGATTTAATATATAATTACTAATAATCTAGTGACAAGTAATTTGGCCGATTCGATTTTTAATTTAATTTTGATAACATGGTTAAAAATACACGTTTTTGAAGTAAAAGCTTTTAATAAAAAATTTTAAAAAACACTAAAGTTACTAATACATTACTAAGCTTTTGAAAAATATTATTAAAATCCTTATTAGCAAAGTTCTAATATTGAATTAATATATATTTAACAAAAAAACAGTATAGTTATTTTTTAAAAAAAAAAATTGATGAATTGGCCTTCTCAAGTTAGGTAAAACTTTAAAATAGTTCTTAAGATATGCTAACATGACCCAAGTTAGTCTTTAAGCGATTTTCTGTTAACCACAAGTTGAAGCGGGCTAAAAAGATATAACAATAGTTAATGTCACTTATCACGGTTATCTATGTGTAATAAAGTAATTATGTATTAACAAGTATGGGTGGTAAATGAGATTAAATCCGTCGGACCGACACGCGTAACCTACTAAAAAGGCGGGCTGATTAGAAAATTAGGATCGCCAAATAGCAAAAGTCCGCCTAACCCACACCGCTTAAATCGCAGGTTTTGGCGGGACTTAGTGTTTTTTTAACGAGGGGGTATTTTTACAATTTTTTTTATCAAAACCTAACTTCTTCCAACCTAACTTACAAGAGTATGAAGATAAAAATTGATTGGTTTGGACTACGTTTATGTTACTTTGAAGACATTATTTATAATTATGTTTTAAATTATGTTTATTTTGCTTTGGAGAGAATATTTATACTTATGTTTTGGATGAAAACTTGGTTTATAATTATGTTTATTAGATATTTATAATTACAAAAATTTTAATGTTTATGAATATAAAAATATAATTTTTTATGTCTTTAGAAATTATAAATTTATTAATATGATTGTGAAATTATATATATTATTTAGTAGTTAATAGTAAAAAAAAAAGGAGCTTTGGCGGGCTGATGAGAAATTTTCATGCCGGTATAGAAATTAGCAATAAATTCAATCGTAAGTATAGTCTAACTGACACGCAATTTCACATCAAACAATTCCAAAATCAATAACCCAGAGTATTAGCCCCGAGTCGTCTTCCCTAGGAATTGTCTTAGAATGCACATCATTGATTAGGAAGTCTTTTGTGGTTTTGGAGTTTAATGTAAGAATATAAGCTAACAAAAGTGAATAACAATCAATCAAGATAAAAACCTTGGCTAAAGGTGAATATTGGAAGTTCCATCATTATATCTTCCATCAATTATGACAACAATTGATCATTGCTTCACTTAGTTAACCTCTAACTATGGATGAAAGTCAAGTGAAAATAACCAACTTGAGTCACAAGTCCTAGTCTAACCCTAGGGAAGTCTAGCTTTAGTGACTTATAAGTCAATTAGCAATCTCTAATTGGTAATCAACAATTGATATTAACTATTCAAGTGTCTCGAATAACTCAATCCCTAATCTAAGAAAGAGGAATCTACTCTATAGCTAAGGTTGTCATTTTCTCAAACAATTGGTGAGCACTAGTGAGAGACATTATGAAATTGAGAAAAGGAATTGAATTCAAGCTACCTAATTCAAGCAATCATCAACAACTAAGCAATTGAAATCAATGAATATGAAATACCTCAATTCATTAATCCAAATCAAAATAACAAAGTCCAAATCTAAGATCCAAAGTGAATGAATCAAAAGAACACTAATTGAGAGGAGGAGAATTAGATCTACAACTTGAATCAAAGTAAAAGTGAATTTGCAATTAATCTCACCAAAGAAATCCAAGAGAGAAGTTGTAGTTTCTCTCTCTACAAAATGTAACTAACTAGGAAAAATATCTAAAAATGTGTAATGAGTAAATGGATCTGGATCCCTTCAATTCTTGGGTCTTCTTATGCCTTTCCCTGCCAGAATTCTTCTCCAAACAGGGTCTGTAACTGCCCTGAAATCACCAGTCACGTTTTCTCTTTAAAAGTCACGTGCGGATATCGACGCGTACGCGCACAACACGCGTACGCGTCCCTGGAGCTTTACGATCCACGCGCATACGTGAAGCACGCGTGCGCGTCCATGAGGTTCTGGCTTAGCCATGCAAATGTGCCGGCTTCTGGCTTTGGCTTCTTCGCGCCGATCTTGGTAACGCGCATCCACGCGTACGCGCAAGGCACGCCTACACGTCGCCGCTCAAAACTCCAAAGCTCCATTTTTCTATGCTCCTTCCCTTCATGCATGCTTCCCTTCTCTCTTCTAAGCCATCCTTGCCCTATAACTTCTGAAATTATTGAACACGGATCACGATATTGAATGGTAATAGAGGAGGATTCAAATATAACACAATTAGTGTAAAAGAGGCATGTTTTCATCCATGAAGCAAAATTGGGAAAGGAACACAAAATCATGCATTTTTATATGAATAAGCGTGAAAGATCATTGATAAAACCCTCAAAATCCAAACAAGATAAACCCTAAAAACAGGATCTATCAGGGACTTAGCCCGCCAGCCCACAGTTAGGCGGGGCGGGATGGTTCATTTACGTGTTATCTATTATGTTATGATTGCATGTAAACCATAATTGATTGTTGATTTGGACTAAATAGCTCATTTTAATTTTTAAAATTGAATGTTGAACTAAATTGGTCCCTAGATGAGTTTCTCCCCTCAATTTTTGCTTTATAAATTTAAATTTCTCAATATTTTTTAAATTTACTAATCTTTTTTCTATTTTTTTCATTATTAGTTGTTTAAATACAATCATTTTCATAGCTGCTTTTATGTTTTTTATTTTTATCTTATAATTTTTTTATAAGAATTTAATATCGATAAATTTTATAATATATAAGTATTTATACTTTGACTCAATATTAGAGCCAGGCCCAAAATAAAACCCCAGTCTACGAAATTCAAAAGAGTTTAGAAAGATTCATTTTATAAAGCTACTCGACTTAGTCAGAGCCTAGATCCTATGGACCTAGCCCAACCCAACTTGATTAACAAAAGAATCTCAACCGTACTAATGTACATATCTATAGATACACCTACTTTAAATATGAGATCATAACAATCTCCAAATAAAAGGAAAGTAACCACCCATCATTATAGATGGATAAATTACAGAGTGATAACAAGGCTATCACTCCTATTGTATAAACATCCCATCACACTCAAGTATTTTTCAATCCTAATTCACAAAAATCTGCCAAAAATTCTTACTAACTTAAATATCGGAGTCTCTTACAGGTACCACCTCGGCACCTCCCATTCACCATCAATGATCTCGGACGACTTTTCCTTATAAGGAAAAGACATTAGAACTCTCACCAAAAAGAGTTTGGACCTCACGTTCAAATCCAATCCTCTTCAATTTCAGATAACCCTTGAAAAATTGGCGCCGTTGTTGGGAACTTGGAGATCAACACCCAATCATGGCAAAAGACTACCCAAAAGATGGACACACAGCATCTGATTTAGAAACCCATGAGGAGAAATAACCTAACCTCGATCGAGAAATTGTCATGTCCCAACACTAAAAAGGAGGAAAGGGTACTACTGTGGCTAGAGATAGAAGCAATCCAAAAGGATGAAAGGACAGGTTTCCAAGTCCATATTTTTAGAGGACTAAGGTCGGCTAGAAAAGCTCGAGATCAAGTTAGAACGACAACACGAGTCTAAGCACTCCCTACTTAGAGAAGTACAAAGATGTAGGGAATTTCAAGAAAAGTTGAAGAGGTTGGAGTCTGATCTTAAAGGCAGAAGGCCTCAGACTAATCGGGAGACTACCCCTTTGGGAAGTAAGGACCAATTCTCGGAAAATCATGCGAGCTAAAGTTCTTAGAAATTTTAAGATCCCAGACATAGATCTCTATGATGGCACAACAGATCCTCGACATCACTAGAGTAATTCCAAAAGTCGTATGTACATGGCAGATGTATCCGACACAACAAGGTGCAAAGCATTCCTGATTATATTGACCAAGGCAGCAATGAAGTGGTTTGATATTACTTACCTCCTAAATCAGTCACTTGTTTCGACGACTTGACCAAAAGCTTTCTCACAAGATTTTCAATTCAGAAAGACAAGGCCAAGCATGCTCCAAGCCTTTTGGGTGTCAAACAGGAGGTCGAAAAATCTCTTAGGGCCTACATGGAGAGGTTTATATTAACAAAGCATGTTTGGAAATTCAAAAATTTACTTACTAAAGCAACTATTATGGAACTGGTTAATGGTCTCAGAAAATTCCCTTTTCACAGTCAATATAAAAAAAGTACTCGACCTCTTTGTAAGAAGTCCAGAAATAAGTTAAGAAGTATATCAACATAGAAAAAATTACTCAATTGAGAAAACCTATAGGTAGACCAGGAAATCAATATATGCCCTAAGACAAGGAAATGGAGCAAAAGAAAAGAGAAAAAGGCAGCTCAGAAAGACTTCAGAGGTATCACTTCTACACTCCACTAAGAGTTTCTTTGGTCAATATCTAAAGAAAAATATGCTACACTGAAAAGATACCACTTCCAAGGCCAATTCAAAGATGTGAATTAGTCAGAATACTACGAATACCATAAAATATATGGCCACTCTACTCCACCAATGATTGCTCCGATATGAAGAATGTGATTAAAAAAACTAGCTAAAGAAAAATGATTAGACAAATACCTTGTCAGAAGGTCGGTGAAACTAACAAAAGAAAAAAAAAAGATGACAAATGAGATAAAAAAAAGATAAGAGTGACAAGCAAGAACACCTAAGGAACACATTCAAGTCATCGTAGGTAGGTTCGTTGGAGGGGGGATAATAAAATCCTCTTACAAAAGACATTTAAAGGAGTTCTATCAAGTCGAGATAAATAAAGAGATGCTTGATCTGCCTATGATAACCTTCACTAAGGAGGATGCAAAAGGTGTTGTCCCTAGTCATAATGACCCAGTGGTAATAATGATGATATTGGTGACAACGTTAATAATAGTGGTAATACCAAAATAGAATCTCAGCACAACATTAACAACAATTCATTGATAAAAACGCAATTCTAAAAGTTGAATTCAAACTATGGCGACAGATTGCACTACCAATTGTTTAGGGTTGTTTCCACCCACAATGCCACGCATATGATGGCAGAACACAGTTCATGAATAATGAATCCCTAGCTCCATGTTCAGTTGGAAGGAGTTTTGTCTCGTGATGTTGGCGTATTGGGCCTTGTACGTGGATACTTTTATTTTTATTGAGATCAAACGTAATATACTTTAGGGCCGCACAAAATTGGATTTGTCTCATGATGTTGGCATATTGGACCTTGTTTCTTTATTCTCTTTCTGGCAAACAAATGCCTGGTTCATTGGAGTTGTATATTATTTTAGCCCTATTCGGCTTGCTTTTTCTAACTAACATTTAAGATACTATTGTTGTCAAACAAATTTGAATGGGCTTGTGTATAAATGAATCCGTATGTGGAAAAAAGCTAACGTTAACTTATTTTAACTACTCTTACTAAAAAATAAAAAGTTATTTTAACTATTTGCACAACTGTGTTATATTGCTATTTAATTTCCAAATCAAGTCGATTCAGCTTTTAACCCTAAAATTTTGTAATCCGGTTTGCAATATTCAAGTTTAATTTTTTCTACATTATCGGTCCAAATTAGTAATCTTCTTTTCAGAAAAAAAATTCTATTATTTTTTAATTATCTTTTTGTTATGGTATTTTTTGTGTTGTTTATCCGCAAAATCACAACAATGACTACCATAGCCATATCAATCATAACTTTTTCTTTTATGTATTTGGAAACGTGAATATGAAAAAAGAAAGAGAAAGTCTAGGGGGTTAGCATTTTTATTAAAATCTGGCACGCATTTAACTTGCAAAAAAAGTGGATAATCCCACACTATTAGATATTTTTATTAAGGAAAAGTATAGGTAGACAATTAAAATATTAAACAATGTGAACAATGGATATATCGGATGTTCATTTTACTATGTGTGTGGATGGTTATTCTAATATTAAGATTTAGGTGGTGTTCCGAGGGTTACCTGAAACTGTAGGTCGATCTCGGATGAGATCTTTTGTACTGATCGGAGATGACGTATCCGGCTTGTGCGTGGCGGCCGGAGCTGTCGTGTCCGACTTGTTGGACTGGCAATGCTGCTGATCCTTCTTCACCGAAGGGTGGTGGTACCTGCAAGGAATTCCGATGCCTAAGTTAGCAAGGGTATTAAGCATGTTTTTCGTAGAATCAGAGTATGAGTTATACCTAGGTGCTCCAGTGTATTTATAATGGCATATAGTGACATTCTTAGATAAGATAAGTTAGTTATCTTATCTTATCTTTATCTTATCTTCAAGTGAGGTCATCTTATCTTCAAGGGAACCGCCCTTCTCTTTGTAGGCTTGGGCTGCCTTAGGATTTGGGGCGTGGTCCTCTATTTGGGTCCTTTTTGGGCTTTCTTATAATTTGGCCAAGCTCTTTGAGACGAGGTCAGATTTGTCTTGACCTGAAGAGGTCGTTTGACTTGTCAGTAGAACATCCCGGGTCGGACAGCTCGACCCAGGGTATGAACAGTGCCCCTGCTCGAGCTTGGTCTTCTGTTTTGAGGTCGAGTCTTCAGTTTTAGGACTTCAATCCTTTTATGGTGAAGCTGAACTTGAGCATTTTGTCGACTTTGCTGCAGCTTTTGAACGTGAAACGTTTCTCATTCGCTTTTAGAAGCGCGCGCTTTTAACCTTTTTTGTCTTGGAAATGTGCGAGGGTTTAATACCCTCATTAATTAGTTTTTAATGCCTTGTTTCTCTTGCTTCTTTTATTTTGAACTTTATACATAGAAAATGGTTTTTTCTCTTCTCTGTAACCCCCCCTTTTCTCTCTATCTTTCTGCTTTGCCTGAGACTTTGCACATTCGTATTTTTTCTCGTGACGCTGTTTTGTGATTGTTGGTGCTTTGTTTGAAGGGCGATTTCGTTCCTCTATCTTTCAACTTCTTCAGAGCCTTCTTCTTTCAGGTTGGCTTCTTGTTTCTTTACTTTTCTCATTGCTCTTTTGTTTCTTGGAAAAGTTTAAATTTTGTTTGAACGCATTGTCGGAAAGCTTGGACCTTTTCGTATTTCTGTGCCTGTCCGTTCACTGTGATGTACTTTTCTGGCTTTCTTTCTATCTTATGTGTACTTTGGTGTTTCTACTGATGGATGGGGTTTTAAGGCTTTGCATGTTTATATACTGCTTCTGTAGATTTTGTAGCTTGTTGGGATAATGGCTTGTTTGATTCTGGGAAAGGTTGCGTCTTTGATGATTTTTCCTTGGTATATTTTGTTGCTTGGTATTTTTTGTAGACTGAAACTGTAGTTGAGAGGCGGCTTTAACAATCCATTTTTCTCTTCTCTGTTGATGAAAGAAAGTCTCTTCTCTGTTGTGATAGCTTTGTAGAGAACGATGGTTTTCTTGGTGATCTTGCTCTAATTTGCGTCTTTTTTGCTTAGAGTCTTTTGCTAGGTTATTTTAGCTTCTGTAGGTTTTCCTGAGTCTTTCGCTCTGTGTCACTGCCTCCAAAGGATGCCCCTGGACCTTGGTGTGTGTCTTGGGACTTTCCTTTTACTGTTTGTATTGCTCTGGATCATATTGTCCGAGTTGTTTTAATATTGCTCGAGCTGTTTTTTGGTTAGTAATCCATTTTTTTCTTGTTTGTACGATTAGTTGGCCATGTCTTCTCGCAAAAATATTGTCGAGGCGTCTTCTAAGGTTTCCGAGGGGATGTCCGACTGGTTGGACTCCCTTGTGTTGCTGTGTGTATCTCTAGCTAATTCAGAATTCTGTGTGGAGCTTTGGAAACATCATCGAATATGTAGTAGTGGGGATCATGAAAACAACTATGAATTGGTAGCACCTGATTCTGACGAAAGGGTCTGCTTCCCTGTTCTGACCCAGGGGGAGTGTCCCCTTTTTTTATGCATACGATTTCTTCTTTAACCAGATAAACATCACCCTTCCCTTCACTTCTTTTGAGACCGACCTGTTATGGTCTTGTAATGTAGCCCCATCTCAGCTTCATTCGAATTCTTGGGATTTCATTAAGATTTTTCAGTTGGTTTGTCAAGAATTTGGTGTTACGCCTTCTCAAACTCTTTTTCTGTATCTCTTTGTGTTGACCAAGCCTGGGACTACCAAAAAGAAAGCTTCTTGGATTTCTTTTAGGTTGCCACAGGGACATAAAGTTTTTTCCATGTATGATGAGTCCTTCCGAGATTTTAAGAATTACTTTTTTAAGATCCGAGCTGTTGAAGGAGCTCGTCCTTTCTTTTTGGATGAGAATGGCGAGCCCCGCTTTCCCTTAGAATGGCAGAAGAACGTAGTGGTGTCTAGCTATACTTGGGAAATGTTGGATGAGGTTGAGCAGGCTTTTGTGACTGTCTTGGAGGATATTTGGGGGGAGCCTCCCCATCTTGATACTAAGAAATTTTTGGGGGATCTGTCCCTAATCCGAACTGTGCTGGGTATTGTATTTTACTCCACTTTACTTTGCTTTCTTTGTTTTCTGGTTTGTAATCTGCTTCTATGGTTTCTTTTGTTTTTCAGGGATGGCGAAGAATAACGACTCTATGAAGGCCTTTAAAAAGGCAAGAAAAGTTATGGCGGCCCAGAACATTTCGGCCAAGGTTACTGGGGAAGGATCCTCTCATGCTTTGTCTAAGCCATCGGTACCGAGCTCTCCCGGACCAAGGAAGATGATTCCTACCCCTCGATTTCATTTGGTCGATCCCCCACAGCCTTCTACAGCTACCTCTTCTCTTATTAGCGCTCCTCCTCAGAAAAAATAGAAAACAACTGAGCCTTTTAACCTTGACACCCCTGATTTTGATGTTGTCGAGTTTGTGGACCAGCAAATTGGTCCTTATGGTACCATTCCCACTGACGATGTTTCTCTTCTTCGTCATCTAGATTTTATTACTTGGAGCAGCATCAAGATGGCACACTTGGGGGAGGCTTTATATCGGACTGCCCAGAGTCTTCCTATTCATGCTACGAAGGCTTTCATGGAGGAGGCTAAGTTAGAATTCAACCGGATGAAGGGTTTAAAGGAGGAGCTCGAGGCGAGGGTGACTAAGTTGGAGAAAGAGCTGGATGGTGAAAAAACTACTGCTATTGCTTTGGCGGCTTCTGCCAAGTTGGCTGAAGATACGGCGTTGAAGCATAAGGATAGCTATGTCACGACCTATAAGGAGATGATGCGCCTCATGGAGGATTTAGAGTCTGCCCGAGCTAATTATGCCGAGCTCCAGGGTTATCTTGTGGGTAGTGTCAACGCTGCTTACGAGAATTTGAAGGATCAAGTTCGAGTTCTTGCGCCCAATCTTGACCTCTCTCTCTTCAGCTTGAATAACATTGTGAAGGACGGTAAAATTGTTTCTGATGACCCTAACGATGATGATAATGTCGATCCTCCTCCTGTGTCTTCCGCCAAGGTCTCTATTGCACCGACTTCTTCAACCCTTGCAGTTATTCATCCCGAGTCAAATCCTGATTGTCAGATCTTGAACTGGGAGGATGGGACAGTGGATGCAGTGCCTCTTCAGACTCACCTTCCCTTATCCCGTGTTGATGCTACTGAGAAATATTTGGATCCTTGATTATTTCTTTGGTGTTTTTGTGTATAGCCTGGCTTTGTGGGCTTTGAACTTTATATTTGTAGTAACTGTTGGATACTTTTTAGTTGCTTCTCTGTTAGCAACTTTATTTTGGAAAAACAAAGGTAGCTTTTCAGGCTCTTTGAGGTGGACCTCCGGTGGCCTCTTGAGTCTTGTTATTATTATAATCTTTTTTGGATGATATGTTTGTCTGCACCTGTCTGACACCTTTTAGGTTCTTGGGAGTGTTGGAGCCTTGTCATCTAACCTCCTTTGATTGTTTTTGTATTTTCGGCTTGTTTCTCTTGAGGTCGTAGATTTTTGGGTCCAACTTGTGTCGGTCGACTTTATCATGTCGGTTATCTTCTGGGAATCCTCTTTTCGGACCTTTGTCAGGTCTCTTTTAGGGATTTTGGTTTTGGGCCGACTTCTTTACATCGGTCCCTTATAAGTTATTTCTAGTAATTGGTGGACGAAATTGTGATCACTACAACTTCGCACAACTAACCAGCAAGTGTACTGGGTCGTCCAAGTAATAAAC
>NC_029781.3:69746397-69747493 GCF_000817695.3 Arachis duranensis
AGAACAAGAGTGGTTGTCAGTCACTTTGTTCATGGGTGAGAATGATGATGAGTGTCACAGATCATCACATTCATCAAGTTGAAGAACAAGTGATATCTTAGAACAAGAACAAGCGGAATTGAATAGAAGAACAATAGTAATTGCATTAATACTCGAGGTACAGCAGAGCTCCACACCTTAATCTATGGTGTGTAGAAACTCCACCGTTGAAAATACATAAGAACAAGGTCTAGGCATGGCCGTGAGGCCAGCCCCATGATCTAAGATAGCATAAGACTACTCAAAGATAGCTACCCCGATGAAAATACAATAGTAAAAGGTCCTATTTGTAGAGAACTAGTAGCCTAGGGTTTACAATGATGAGTAAATGACATAAAAATCCACTTCCGGGCCCACTTGGTGTGTGCTTGGGCTGAGCATTGAAGCATTTTTCATGTAGAGACTCTTGTTGGAGTTAAACGCCAGCTTTTATGCCAGTTTGGGCGTTTAACTCCCATCCTTGTGCCAGTTCCGGCGTTTAACGCCGGGCATTCTTGAGCTGATTTGGAACGCCGGTTTGGGCCATCAAAGCTTGGGCAAAGTATGGACTATCATATATTGCTGGAAAGCCCAGGATGTCTACTTTCCAACGCCGTTAGAAGCGCACCAATTGGGCTTTTGTAACTCCAGAAAATCTACTTCGAGTGCAGGGAGGTCAGAATCCAACAGCATCTGCAGTCCTTTTTGGTCTCTGAATCAGATTTTTGCTCAGGTCCCTCAATTTCAGCCAGAAAATACCTGAAATCACAGAAAAACACACAAACTCATAGTAAAGTCCAGAAAAGTGAATTTTAACTAAAAACTAATAAAAATATACTAAAAACTAACTAGATCATACTAAAAACATACTAAAAACAATGCCAAAAAGCGTACAAATTATCCGCTCATCACAACACCAAACTTAAATTGTTGCTTGTCCCCAAGCAACTGAAAATCAAATAAGATAAAAAGAAGAGAATATGCAATGAATTCAAAAAATATCTATGAAGATCAGTATTAATTAGATGAGCGGGGCTTTAGCTTTTTGCCTCTGAATAGTTTTGGCATCTCACTCTAT
>NC_029781.3:69749416-69749596 GCF_000817695.3 Arachis duranensis
GAGTGTTTAGGTTGTGTGAAAATGAAAGAGTGAAGATGGGTTTATATAGGGGTGTGGAGAGGGGTAGGTTTCGGTTATGGGAGGGTGGATTTGGGAGGAAAAGTGTTTTGAATTTGAATGGTGAGGTAGGTGGGGTTTTATGAAGGATGGATGTGAGTGGTGAAGAGAAAGATGGGATTT
>NC_029781.3:69749836-69750111 GCF_000817695.3 Arachis duranensis
AGCATTTAACGCCAACTTCTTGCCCTTTTCTGGCATTTAACGCCAGTCTGGTGCTCCTTTCTGGCGTTAAACGCCCAGAATGGTGCTAGACTGGGCGTTAAACGCCCATCTGCTAGCCTTACTGGCATTTAAACGCCAGCAGGTTCTTCCTCCAGGGTGTGCTGTTTTTCTTTCTGTTTTTGCTTTTTCAATTGATTTTGTGACTTCTCATGATCATCAACCTACAGAAAACATAAAATAACAAAGGAAATATAGAAAAATATAACATTGGGTTG
>NC_029781.3:69753900-69754839 GCF_000817695.3 Arachis duranensis
TCTGATATGCTTTCTGAATGGAGCATCATAGGTATTTTCTATGATGGTCTGTCTGAACTGTCCAAGATGTCTTTGGATAGCTCTGCTGGAGGATCTCTTCATCTGAAGAAGATGCCTACAGAAGCTCAAGAACTAATTGAAATGGTTGCAATTAACCAATTCATGTACACTTTTGAAAGGAATCCTGTGAATAATGGGAATAATCAGAAGAAAGGAGTTCTTGAGATTGACACTCTGAATGCCATATTGGCTTAGAACAAGATATTGACTCAGCAAGTCAATATAATTTCTCAAAGTCTGTCTGGAATGCAAAATGCACCAAGCAGTACTAAGGAGGCTTCATCTGAAGAAGAAGCTTATGATCCTGAGAACCCTTCAATAGAATAGATGAATTACATGGGAGAACCCTATGGAAACACCTATAATCCTTCATGGAGAAATCATCCAAATTTCTTATGGAAGGATCAATAGAGACCTCAACAAGGTTTCAACAACAATAATGGTGGAAGAAACAGGTTTAGCAATGGCAAGCATTTTCCATCATCTTCTCAGCAACAGACAGAGAGTTCTAAGCAGAACGCCTCTGACTTAGCAACCATGGTCTCTGATCTAATCAAAACCACTCAAAGTTTCATGACTGAAACAAGGTCCTCCATTAGAAATTTGGAGGCACAAGTGGGACAGCTGAGTAAGAAAATTACTGAACTCCCTCCTAGTACTCTTCCAAGCAATACAGAAGAAAATCCAAAAAGAGAGTGCAAAGCCATCAACATGGCCGAATTAGGAGAGGAGGAAGAGGCAGTGAACGCCACTGAGGAAGACCTCAATGGACGTCCACTGGCCTCCAATGAGTTCCCTAATGAGGAACCATGGGAATCTGAGGCTCAAAATGAGACCATAGAGATTCCATTAGACTTACTTCTGCCATTCATGAGCTCT
>NC_029781.3:69755243-69756574 GCF_000817695.3 Arachis duranensis
AACCCCCACATTCAAACTCTAAGTTTGGTGTAGGGAGGTTCCAACATTGCTTTGAATATCTGTGAGGCTCCATGAGAGCCCTCTGTCAAGCTACTGACATTAAAGAAGTGCTTGTTGGGAGGCAACCCAACGTTATATTTTATCTATTTTCCTTTGTTATTTTATGTTTTCCGTAGGTTGATGATCATGAGAAGTCACAAAATCGATTGAAAAAGCAAAAACAGAATAAAAAACAGAAAGAAAAACAGCACACCCTGTAGGAAGATCCAGCTGGCGTTTAAACGCCAGTAAGGCTAGCAGATGGGCGTTTAACGCCCAGTCTGGCACCATTCTGGGCGTTTAACGCCAGAAAGGGGCACCAGACTGGCGTTAAACGCTAGAAAAGGGCAAGAAGTTGGCGTTAAACGCCAGAAAGGGGCACCAGCCCGGCGTTTAACGACAGAATTGGCATGAAGAGCAATTTTGCTCGCCACTTGGTGCATGGATGACTTTTTCTTGACCTCAGGATCTGTGGACCCCACAGGATCCCCACCTATCCCACCACTCTCTCTCTTCTTCACCCATTCACCAATCACCTCAACTCCTCTTCCCCAAAAACCCTTCACCTATCAAAACCCATCTTCACTCCTTCATTTTCACGCAACCTAAACACTACTTCTCCCCCTTTGGCTGAACCACAAAGCCATTTCCATCTCCTTCATTTCTTCTTCTTCTACTCTCTTCTTTTCTCTTTTGCTCGAGGACGAGCAAACCTTTTAAGTTTGGTGTGGTAAAAGCATTGCTTTTTGTTTTTCCATAACCATTTATGGCATCCAAGGCCGGTGAAACCTCTAGAAAGAGGAAAGGGAAGGCAAGATCTTTCACCTCCGAGTCATGGGAGATGGAGAGATTCATCTCAAGGGATGCACTTTCCTCCACAAAACTATTGGGAGCAACTAAACACCTCCTTAGGAGAATTGAGTCCAACATGGGACAACTAAGGGTGGAGCATCAAGAACATTCCATCCTCCTCCATGAAATTAGAGAAGATCAAAGAATCATGAGAGAGGAGCAACAAAGACAAGGAACAGACATTGAGGAGCTCAAGCACTCCATAGGATCTTCAAGAGGAAGAACAAGCCGCCATCACTAAGGTGGACCCGTTCTTTAATTTCCTTGTTCTTTACTTTCCTATTTTTCGAATTTTAGTGCTTATGTTTATCTATGTTTGTGTCTTGTGATCATTAGTGTCTTAGTGTCTATGCCTTAAAGTTATGAATGTCCTATGAATCCATCACCTCTCTTAAATGAAAAATGTTTTTATTACAAAAGAACAAGAAGTACAGGATTTC
>NC_029781.3:69759671-69759968 GCF_000817695.3 Arachis duranensis
CTTTAGGTTGTGAGTCCAACCATATCCTAGCTCTGTCTCTTACAGCAAAAGGGAATAGCATAAGTCTGTAGACCTTAGGGTCAACCCCATTGGTCTTGACAGTGTCACAGATTTGCAAGAATTCAGCTAAAAACAGATGAGGATCTTCCAATGGAAGTCCATGGAACTTGCAATTCTGTTGCATTAGAGAAACTAATTAAGGCTTAAGCTCAAAGGTGTTTGCTCCAATGGCAGGGATAGAGATGCTTCTCCCATAGAAGTCGGGAGTAGGTGCAGTAAAGTCACCCAGCACCTTCC
>NC_029781.3:69760139-69760659 GCF_000817695.3 Arachis duranensis
CCTCAACAAGAATGCTTTTGTCCTTGCTCCTGCTCATAAGAAAGAGAAGAGAACAAGAAAATGTGGAATCCTCTATGTTACAGTATAGAGATTCCTTAAGGTGTCAGAGGAAAAGGAAAATGGAAGGCAGAAGTAGAAGAATTCGAACTTATCAAGAGAGATGGAGTTCGAATTGCTCATTGAGGAATAGTGTTAGTCCATAAATAGAAGGATGTGAGAAGATGGGAAGAAATTTTCGAAAATTAAGCAAAAGACTTTAAAAACATTTTGAAAAACACTAATTGATTTTCGAAAATAAGAGTGGAAAAGAAATCAAGTGATTTTTGAAAAGATTTTGAAGTTAGAAATTAAAAAGATATGATTTGAAAACTATTTTGAAAAAGATGTGATTTTAAAATTTAATGACTTGGCTATCAAGAAAAGATATGATTCAAACATTAAACCTTTCTCAACAGAAAAGGCAACATACTTGAAATGTTGAATCAAATCATTAATTGATAGCAAGTATTTTTGAAAATGG
>NC_029781.3:69760734-69761484 GCF_000817695.3 Arachis duranensis
TGATTTGAAAAAGATTTGATTTTGAAAAGATTTTGAAAACTAAAAAATTTTTGAATTAAAAACAGAATCTTCCCTCTTGTGCCATCCTGGCGTTAAACGCCCAGAATGGTGCACATTCTGGCGTTTAATGCCCAAACTACTACCCTTTTGGGTGTTAAACGCCCAGCCAGGCACCCTGGCTGGCGTTTAAACGCCAGTTTGCCTTCCTCACTGGGCATTTTGAACGCCCAGCTTTTTCTGTGTGATTCCTCTGCAGTATGTTCTGAATCTTCAATTCTCTGTATTATTGACTTGAAAAGACACAAATTAAAAATATTTTTGGATTTTTAATAATAAGGAATAATCAATATGCAACTAAAATCAAATAACAATGCATGCAAGACACAAACTTAGCAGTTTGTATACTACTGACAGTAACAAAATGAGAATGCATATGAGAAACGCAAAACACTCAAGTCAAGAGAATTTAAAAATCAGAGCAATGAAACCATCAAGAACAACTTGAAGATTAATGAAGACACATGCATGAATGCAAAAAGAACAGAAACATGCAATTGACACCAAACTTAATATGAGACTCTAGACTCAAACAAGAAATATTTTTGGATTTTATGATTTTGTAATTTTTTTGTGTTTTTCGAAAATTAAGTGGAAAAGAAAATAAAGGTCTCAAAATTCTTAATGAGAATTCCAGGAATCATGCAATGTTAGTCTAAAGCTTCAGTCTAAAGAAATTAGACATGGCTGAAC
>NC_029781.3:69761871-69764440 GCF_000817695.3 Arachis duranensis
ATTGAATCCTACTCAGAATACCACAGACAAGGTTTAGACCTTCCGGATTCTCTTGAATGCCGCCATCAATTCTAGCTTATACCACGAAGATTCCGGTTAAAGAATCCAAGAGATATCCACCCAATCTAAGGTAGAACGGAGGTGGTTGTTAGGCACACGTTCATAGGTGAGAATGATGATGAGTGTCACGGATCATCACATTCATCAAGTTGAAGGACAAGTGATATCTTAGAACAAGAACAAGCGTAATTGAATAGAAGAACAATAGTAATTGCATTAATACTCGAGGTACAGCAGAGCTCCACACCTTAATCTATGGTGTGTAGAAACTCCACCGTTGAAATTACATAAGAACAAGGTCTAGGCATGGCCGAATGGCCAGCCTCCCAATGATCTAAGATAGCATAAGAACAAAGATAGCTACCCAGATATGAATACAATAGCAAAAGGTCCTACTTATAGTGAACTAGTAGCCTAGGGTTTACAATGATGGGTAAATGACATAAAAATCCACTTCCGGGCACTTGGTGTGTGCTTGGGCTGAGCATTGAAGCATTTTCGTATAGAGACTCTTCTTGGAGTTAAACGCCAGCTTTTATGCCAGTTTGGGCGTTTAACTCCCATCCTTGTGCCAGTTCCGGCGTTTAACGCCGGGCATTCTTGAGCTGATTTGGAACGCCGGTTTGGGCCATCAAATCTTGGGCAAAGTATGGACTATCATATATTGCTGGAAAGCCCAGGATGTCTACTTTCCAACGCTTTTAAGAGCGCACCAATTGGGCTTCTGTAGCTCCAGAAAATTCACTTCGAGTGCAGGGAGGTCAGAATCCAACAGCATCTGCAGTCCTTTTTGGTCTCTGAATCAGATTTTTGCTCAGGTCTCTCAATTTCAGCCAGAAAATACCTGAAATCACAGAAAAATACACAAACTCATAGTAAAGTCCAGAAAAGTGAATTTTAACTAAAAACTAATAAAAATATACTAAAAACTAACTAGATCATACTAAAAACACACTAAAAACAATGCCAAAAAGCATACAAATTATCCGCTCATCAACTAAAAACATACTAAAAACAATGCCAAAAAGCGTACAAATTATCCGCTCATCAGTAATCTTCTTTCTTGGACCTTTGTCAGGTCTCTTTCAGGGATTACTTTTTATAACATTTTGGTTTTGGGCTGACTACTTTACGCCGGTCCCTTCTAAGTTATTTCTAGTAATCCTCTTTTTTGGACCTTTGTCAGGTCTCTTTCAGGGATTACTTTTTATAACCTTTTGGTTTTGGGGCCGACTTCTTTACGTCGGTCCCTCCTAAGTTATTTCTAGTACTCCTCTTTTTTGGACGTTTGTCAGGTCTCTTTCAGGGATTACTTTTTATAACTTTTTGGTTTTGGGCCGACTTCTTTACGTCGGTCCCTTCTAAGTTATTTCTAGTAATCCTCTTTTTTAGGGCTGGCCAGGCCTCTTTCCAGGGATTTACTTTTAGTAACTTTGGTTACTTGTAGTCAACTGGTCCGACTTCTTTATGTCGGTCCATTTTTTAAGTTATTTTTTAGCAACCCATTTTTATTAAGACCTTTTCAGGTCCTTTCTATAGATCATTTTTGATAACTTCTTGCATTATTTTGTTTTCGTCACGTTTTCATCTTTGCCGATTGATGGACGAAATTGTGATCCTCAAAATTGGTCTCTTTGTATTTGTATGAAATCAAAAATACCCCAAAGAGATCATGGTATGATAAATTGGGATCTTAATAATCCCTGGTAATGGCACCAACAGCTTAGTGTTGTTGTTGGACCAAAAGAGTTACAGGCACTGTTAGAGAAGCTCACAACTCCGTTCAACTTAACCAGCAAGTGTACTGGGTCATCCAAGTAATACCTTACGTGAGTAAGGGTCGATCCCACAGAGATTGTTGGTATGAAGCAAGCTAGAGTCACCTTATAAATCTCAGTTAGGCAGATTAAATAGTTTATGATGAGTTCGAAAATTAATAATAAATAGAAAATAAAATAGGATAGAAATACTTATGTAATTTAATGGTGGGAATTTCAGATAGGCGTGTGGAGGTGCTGTGCTCCTCTTGAATCTCTACTTTCTTACTATATTCATCCAATCCTTCTTGCTCCTTTCCATGGCAAGCTGTATGTAGGGCATCACCATCGTCAATGGCTACTTTTCATCCTCTCGGAAAAATGGTCCTATGCGCTGTCACTGCAAGGCTAGTCGTCTGGAGGCATCACCCTTGTTGATAGCTACATCTCATCCTCTCAGTGAAAATGGTCCAAATGCTCTGTCACAGCACGGCTAATCATCTGTCGGTTCTCAATCAGGTTGGAATAGAATCCATTGATTCTTTTGCGTCTGTCACTAACGCCCAGCCTTCAGGAGTTTGAAGCTCATCACAGTCATTCAATATCGGAATCTTACTCGGAATACCACGGACAAGGTTAGACTTTCCGGATTCCCATGAATGCCGCCGTCTATCTAGCTTATACCACGAAGATTCTGTTGAGGAATCTAAGAGATATGCGCCCGGCCTAAGGTAGAACGGAAGTGGTTGTCA
>NC_029781.3:69765687-69768450 GCF_000817695.3 Arachis duranensis
TTTTTTTTCACTGCTTTTTCTTGCTTCAAGAATCAATTTTATGATTTTTCAGATTATCAATAACATTTCTCTTTGTTCATCATTCTTTCAAGAGCCAACAATTTTAACATTCATAAACAACAAGATCAAAAATATGCATTGTTTAAGCATTCATTCAGAGAACAAAAAGTATTGTCACCACATCAATATAATTAAATTAAATTCAAGGACAATTTTCGAAATTTATGTACTTCTTGTTCTTTTGAATTAAAAACATTTTTTTTATTTAAGAAAGGTGAAGGATTTATAGAATTTATTCATAGCTTTAAGACATAGTTACTACATCCTAATGATCATGAAGTAGAGACACAAAACATAGATAGACATGAAGGATAAAAACCGAAAAAGTAGAGAAAATAAGAACAAGGAATGAGACCACCTAAGTGAGGGTGGCGCCTTCTTGAAGGTCCAATGGTGCTTTTTGAGCTCCTTTATGTCTCTTCCTTGCTTCTGTTGCATGATCCCTAGTGATTTTGGTGTTCCTATCCTTAGTTGCTTCCAATAATTATGTAGAGGAACATGTATCCCCTGAGGTATCTCAGGGATTTCTTGAAGAGGGAATTTCTCATGCTCTCTTGATGTGCAGTCAAATGCTCTTCTACTGAGCTATGAACCCTTGAGATGAATCTCTCAATCTCCCATGACTCAGAGGTGGAAGCTTTTGTTTTTTCTTAGTTTTCTCTTCAGAGTCCTTTCAGGTTCAGGATCAATTTCAACAAGAGTGCCTTTTTCCTTGTTCCTGCTCATATGAAAGAGAAGAAAACAAGAAAAGAAGAGGAATCCTCTATGTCACAGTATAGAGATTCCTTTATGTTAGTAGAAGAAAAAAAAGGGGAGGAGAGTGAAGAAGAATGGGTTCGGATATTTGGATGAAGAGAGGTGAAGAGAAGTGTTAGTAAATAATTAATTAAATAGAATAAGAAAATAGAGGGAGAATTTCGAAAATAATTTTGAAAAAGAGGTTAGTATTTTCGAAAATTAAAGATAAGATATAATGAAAATTAAAAATTAAAACAATTAATTAATTAAAAAGAATTTTTGAAAAAGGGGTAAGATATTTTCGAAAATTAGAGAGGGAAAAGTTATTTTCGAAATTAGAGAGGGAGAAGTAGTTAGTTGGTTTTGAAAAAGATAAGAAACAAACAAAAAGTTAGTTGGTTGATTGAAAAAGATTTGAAGTTTTTAATTTTAAAAAGATGAGAAGATAGGAAGATAGAAAAGATATTTTAAAATCAAATTTTGAAAAAGATAAAATTTTGAAAAAGATATGATAAAAAGATAAAAATATTTTGAAAAGATATGATTTGAAAAAGATATGATTTTAAAAATTCTCACCAAGTCAACCAAAAGGGATTCGAAACTAATGTGCAATTAAAGGAAAGGATATATTTTTTTATTTTTGAATTTTATGATGAAAGAGAAAAACACACAAAAGACACAGGACTTAAAAGTTTTAGATCTAGTGCTCTTTGTTTTCGAAAATTTTGGAGGGAAAACACCAAGGAACACCAAACTTAAAAATTTTAAGATCAAAACACAAAAAAGACTCAAGAACACCTTGAATGACGCGTAAGCATCGACCACGCATACGAGTGGAATGCAGAAAAGATAGGTGACGCGTACGCGTCATCCACGCGTACGCGTGGGGCCAAATTGTGCTATTCGCACAAAAGCAAGCACCACTCCAGCGCAACTCTCTGGTTTTTGTACCAGGAGTCCAACAAGCATGCGACGCCTTTGCGTCGGCCACGCTCACGCGTGGTACGCCCCTTTTTTTTATAGAAGCGTAAAAAGGAAACAGGGCACTCTCCTAACCTATATACATTCTAAAGCAACCAAAATTCAAATTTAACAAAAATATTTTAGTTTTTTAAAAAATTTTCAAAGACAAAACAAGCAAAACTTGCATTTCAAGCAAAATGCAATTCAAAACAACTATCCTACAACTTAAGGCATAAATCTAATCAAACAAAGTAACAACCAAAATACTAAAATAAGAATCTGCAAAGAAAAAACTACCTAACAATGGCAACTCAATTCATTCATTGATTATATATAAAAGATAATGGAAAGAATTTACCATGGTGGGGTGTCTCCCACCTAACACTTTTATTTTTTGTCCTTAAGTTGGACATTTGGTGGGGGGCTTTTCTATGGTGGCTTATGCTTGAACTCTTCCTTGAATCCCCACCAATGTTTGCATTTCCAATGTCCTCTGGGATCCCAAACTAAGTGCGTCAAGCTTGGTGGACGAAATTGTGACCCTCTTTGTATTTGCATGAGATTTAGTTAATGGCTATTGATTATGTGTGGACACAACTCCGTTCATCTTAACCAGCAAGTGTACTGGGTCGTCCAAGTAATACCTTACGTGAGTAAGGGTCGATCCCACAGAGATTGTTGGTATGAAGCAAGCTATGGTCACCTTGTAAATCTCAGTTAGGCAGATTAAATAGTTTATGATGAGTTCGAAAATTAATAATAAACAGAAAATAAAATAGGATAGAAATACTTATGTAATTTAATGGGGGAATTTCAGATAGGCGTGTGGAGGTGCTGTGCTCCTCTTGAATCTCTACTTTCTTACTATATTCATCCAATCCTTCTTACTCCTTTCCATGGCAAGCTGTATGTAGGGCATCACCATCGTCAATGGCTACTTTTCATCCTCTCGGAAAAATGGTCCTATGCGCTGTCACTGCATGGCTAATCGTCTGGAGGCAT
>NC_029781.3:69768515-69783653 GCF_000817695.3 Arachis duranensis
AGTGAAAATGTTCCTATGCTCTGTCACAGCACGGCTAATCATCTGTTGGTTCTCAATCAGGTTGGAATAGAATCCATTGATTTTTTTGCGTCTGTCACTAACGCCCAGCCTTCAGGAGTTTGAAGCTCATCACAGTCATTCAATACTGGAATCTTACTCGGAATACCACGGACAAGGTTAGACTTTCCGGATTCCCATGAATGCCGCCATCTATCTAGCTTATACCACGAAGATTGTGTTGAGAAATCTAAGAGATATGCGCCCGACTTAAGGTAGAACGGAAGTGGTTTTCAGTCACGCGCGTTCATAGGTGAGAATGATGATGAGTGTCACAGATCATCACATTCATCAAGTTGAAGTGCAACGTATATCTTGGAATAAGAATAAAAGAGAATTGAATAGAAGATAATAGTAATTGTATTAAAACTTGAGGTACATCAGAGCTCCACACCCTTAATCTATGGTGTGTAGAAACTCCACCATTGAAAATACATAAGTGAAAGGTTCAGGCATGGCCGAGAGGCCAGCCCTCTGAATGATCAAAAGACCGAATGGCCAAAAGATGACTAATACACTAGTAAAAAGTCTTATTTATACTAAACTAGCTACTAGGGTTTACATGAGTAAGTAATTGATGCATAAATCCACTTCCGGGGCCCACTTGGTGTATGTTTGGGCTGAGCTTGATCTATCCACGAGCTGAGGCTTCTCTTGGAGTTGAACACCAAGTTATAACGTGTTTTGGGCGTTCAACTCCAGGTTGTGACGTGTTTCTGGCGTTTAACTCCAGACAGCAGCATGTACTTGGCGTTGAGCGCCACTTTACGTCATTAATTCCCGAATAAAGTATGGACTATTATATATGGCTGGAAAGCTTTGGATGTCTACTTTCTAACGCCATTGAGAGCGCGCTATTTGGAATTCTGTAGCTCCAGAAAATCCATTTTGAGTGTAGGGAGGTCAGATTCCAACAGCATCAGCAGTCCTTTGTCAGCCTCCTATCAGAGTTTTGCTCAAGTCCCTGAATTTCAGCCAGAAATTATCTGAAATCACAGAAAAACACACAAACTCATAGTAAAGTCCAGAAATGTGAATATAACATAAAAACTAATGAAAACATCCCTGAAAGTAGCTTAAACAACTACCTAAAAACAATGCCAAAAAGCGTATAAATTATCCGCTCATCACCGATATTGTAGAGATTGGGTTTTGTTCCCCGTTTGGTCGACCTTTTGATGAATTCGGTTTTCATCTATTTTGGTCCTTTTCGTGATCGAGCAGTGAATTTGATTTTCACTTTCTGCTGACCTTGTAGTTTTATAATTGGGCGATGAATTTTTAGCGTTTTAGATTAATGCGTCTTGAGTATTTGTAGAAAATCTAAAACTTTATTCAAAGAGAATGCAGATATATACATGTGTGTGTTTTATCCCTCTAAGTCAGGCAATTTGTAGATCTTGGCTTGGCACCTCATTAAAAAACCTTTTCAGGGAAAAGAGTGCGCCTTATCCTAAGATCTTTATTACCTCTAACTGTAGTACCTTCTTAGGTTGCAGGCGTGCCATAACCTTGGAAGCTCTCGCCCTTCGAGTTTGGACAGTCTGTAGTAGCCCTTTCCAAGTACCTCTATGACTCGGTAGGGTCCTTTCCAGTTTGCCGCCAGCTTTCCTTCACCGGGTCGAGTTGTTCCGATATCATTTCGGATTAGGATGAGGTCGTTCTCGGCAAAACCTCGCAGTACTACCTTTTGATTGTATCTTGAAGCCATTCGACGTTTTAATGCCTCTTCCCTGATCCGAGCTCTTTCTCGGATTTCTGGGAGTAGGTCAAGCTCTTCCCTTTAAAGTTAGGAGTTGGATTCTTCATTATAATGGATCACTCTGGGCGACCCTTCTTCAACCTCCACCGGGATCATTGCCTCCATTCCGTAAGCTAATCGGAAGGGTGATTCCTTTGTGGTGGAATGTGGCGTTGTCCAGTATGCCCATAGGACTTGTGAGAGCTCGTCGGCCCAAGCTCCCTTTGCCTCCTGTAATCTTCGTTTTAGCCCAGCTAATATGACTTTGTTGGCAGCTTTGGCTTGTCCATTGGCCTGGGGATGTTCTACGGAAGTGAATTGGTGTTTTATGTTTAGATCAGCCACCAACTTTCTGAAGCCTGCATCTGTAAATTGGGTGCCATTGTCTGTGGTGATGGAGTATGAAATCCCAAATCTTGTGATAATATTTCTATATAGGAACTTTCGACTTCTTTGAGCAGTGGCGTTAGCTAAGGGTTCTGCCTCGATCCATTTTGTGAAATAGTCTACCCCTACGATGAGGAATTTGACTTGTCTGGATCTTTGAGGGAAAGGACCGAGAAGGTCGAGTCCCCATTTTGCGAATAGCCAGGGTGAGGTTATGCTGATAAGCTCCTCTGGTGGGGCGATGTGAAAGTTGGCATGTTTCTGGCATGGTAGACATGTCTTTACGAATTCTGTGGCTTCTCTTTGTAGAGTCGGCCAATAGAATTTGGCCCAGAGTACCTTTTTGGTAAGAGCCTGCGCTTTGAGATGGTTGCCACAGATGCCACTGTGTACTTCTTCTAAGACTTCATTTGTATTGGAAGTCGGCACACATTTTAACAATGGTATTAAAATCCCTATTTTGTATAGGGTATTGTTTATGATAGTGTAATATTGTTCTTCCTATTTTAACCTCTTTGCCTCTTTTTCATCTGTGGGGAGTGTTTCTGTTTTGAGGTAGCTAATTATGGGAGTCATCCATCCTTGATCCTGACCTGTTATGGTTAGAACTTTTTCTTCTTCCGAAATTGACGGGTTCTGCAGCATTTCTTGGATGAGGCTTCTATTGTTACCCCCTGATTTGGTGCTGGCTAGTTTTGAGAGTGCATCAGCTCGGGCGTTCTGTTCTCAGGGTATGTGGCGGACCTCATATTCCTCGAGTTATCCGAGCTATTCCCTGGTTTTGTCCAGGTACTTTTTCATGGTGGGATCTTTGGCATGGTAGCTCCCTGCTATTTGTGAAGTGACTACCTGTGAGTTGTTGAAGATGATGAGCTTTTGAGCTCCAACCTCCTTATCCAGCTTCAAACCAGCCAGTAGTGCCTCATACTCGGCTTGGTTGTTTGAGGCAGGGAACCCGAATTTGAGGGAAAGTTCAATTTGGGTTCCCTGGTTGCTTTCTATGATAATACCTGCGCCGCTTCTAGTTTTATTTGAGGAACTGTCTACATAAAGATTCCATTCTATAGGAATTTCTGGAGTGTCTGTAAATTCTACAATGAAGTTGGCTAGATATTGCGATTTGATGACTGTCCAAGCTTCATATTGAAGGTCGAATTTGGACAACTCGGCTGTCCATTGCAAAATTCTGCCTGCTAAGTCCATTTTCTGCAAAATTGCTTTTATGGGTTGGTTGGTCTGAACCCTAATAATGTGAGCTTGGAAATATGGACGGAGCCGTTGAGATGTTAGTATGAGAGCATAGGCGAATTTTTCTATTTTTTGGTAGTTCAGCTTGGATCCTTGTAATGCTTTACTGATGAAGTATATAGGTTGTTGCCCATTGTCGTCTTCTTGGACTTGTGCTGAGGCTACTGCCCGACTTCCTACTGCGAGATATAATATAAGTGGTTCTCCTTCCCGTGGCCGAGTTAGGATAGGTGGCTGTCCTAGGAATCTTTTGAAATCTTGGAAGGCCTGCTCACACTCCGTTGTCCATTCAAACCTCTTTCCTTTTCTTAGAGTAGCGTATAAGTCAGGCTCTTCATGTCGAGTATGGCCCGACATTTATCCGGATTTGCCTCGATTCCTCTTTGTGTGAGCATAAAACCCAAGAATTTGCCAGCTTCTACTACGAAGGTGCATTTTACAGGATTAAGTCGCATGCCATGCCTTCTTATAGTGTCGAATACTTGGGTGAGGTCGGACATCCGCGTCTTTTCACTTTGTGTCTTTATTAACATGTCGTCCATATACACTTCCATGATTTTTCCGATGTGATCCGTAAAGATCTTATTCAGTAATCTCTGATAAGTAGCTCCCGCGTTTTTATGTCCAAAAGGCATGATGATGTAGCAGTAGTTTACTTTTGGGGTTAAGAATGAGGTTTTTTCTTGGTCGGGTGGATACATCGGGATTTGATTGTATCCCGAATATGCGTCCATAAACGAGAGCTATTTATATCCGGAGGAGGCATCTACCAGAGCGTCGATAGTTGGGAATGGATAAGGATCTTTTGGGCAGGCTTTGTTGAGATCAGTGTAGTCGGTCCACATCCGCCACTTCCCATTTGATTTTTTCACCAAGACAACGTTAGCTAGCCATAGTGGGTACGTGACTTCTCTTATGAATCTTGCCTCCAGTAGAGCTTGTACCTGCTCTTCCACAGCTTGGGATCCTTCTGGCCCGAGCTTTCTACATTTCTATTATACTGGCCGAGATCCTGGGTAGACTGCTAGCTTGTGGCACATTAACTTGGGGTCTGTGCCTGGCATGTCTGCAGCCTTCCATGCAAAGAGGTCGACGTTATCTCATAAGAACTGTATGAGTGATTCTTTTCTGTCTCCTTTTAGGATTGTACTGATATTGGTTGTTTTGTCTGGGATATCTCCGATCTGGACTTTTTCTACTTCACCTTCGGGTTGTGGGTGGAGTTCTTCCCGCCTCTGAGCTCCACCGAGTTCGATTGTGTGGAATTCTTCTCTTCTGCCTCTGAGGTTTAAACTTTTGTTGTAGCAGTGGCGCACCGTCTTTTGGTCTACTTTTACTGTAGCTATTCCTTCTGCAGTTGGGAATTTCATGCATAGATGTGGAGTCGAGACTACTGCTTCGAGCTGATTCAATGTTGTCCGACCTATTAAGGCATTGTAGGCTGAACTTACGTCGACCACGATGTAGTCTATCTTGAGTATTCTTGACGGTTTCTTTTTCCAAAGGTCATGTGTAGTGAGAAGTATCCAAGTGGTTGAACTGGGGTGTCTCCGAGTCCGAATAGGCTGTTCGGATATGCTCTGAGTTCTTTTTCTTCTAGTTCAAGTTTTGTTGAAGGCAGTTTTGAATAAGATGTTGGCAGAACTTCCTTGGTCTATCAGTGTGCCGTGGATATTTGCGTTTGCCAATACGATAGTGATGACCATAGAATCATAATGTCCTGATATGATGCCATATGTGTCCTCTTTGGTAAAAGTAATTGTGGGGATGTCGGGTGTTTCCTCTCTTCCCTCAACATGATATACTTCTTTAAGATATCTTTTACGAGATGATTTGGAGATCCCGCCTCCCACAAATCCTCCGTGTATCATGTGGACGTGTCTCTCGGGTGAACAAGGTGGTCGTTCTGCCTGTCTGACATCTTCATCCCTTCTTCTTTTTCTGGGATCGTCTGCTCGGCTCGCCAAATACTGATCTAATTTTCCTTCTCTTACCAGTTTTTCTATGATATTTTTTAGGTCGAAACATTCGTTGGTGGAATGTCCATAGATTCGATGATATTCACAATATTCTGCCCGGTTTCCTCCTCCTTTTTTGCTTTTGAGTGGTCGAGCTGGAGGTTTATTTTCAGTATGACATACTTCTCTGTAGACATCCACAAGGGATACCCGAAGAGGGGTATAATTGTGGTATTTTTTGATCTTTTCCCCATGTCGATCTTCTTTTCATGGATTCTTTGTCCTTATCTCGGGAGGAGTATGAGAATCCGGATTTTGAGGTCTCTCCTAGTCGAGAGTTTTCCTCGATGTTGATATACTTCTCTACTCATTCTTGTACCTCATTTAGAGATGCGGGATATTTTTTCGATATGGATTGGCTAAAAAGCCCTTCTCGTAGGCCATTGATGAGGCCTATGATTGCCGCTTCTGTGGGGAGACTTTGTATGTCTAGACATGCCTTGTTGAATCTTTCCATGTAGCTGCGGAGACTTTCCCGATCTCCTTGTTTGATTCCTAATAGACTTGGGGCATGCTTGGTTTTGTCTTTTTGAGTAGAGAATCTGGCTAGAAATTCTTGACTAGGTCGTCGAAGTTTGAGATGGACCTGGGGGGTAGATTGTCGAACCACTTAATCGCCGTTTCTGTTAAGGTAGTCGGGAAGGCTTTGCAGCGGACTGTGTCTGAGGCGTCAGTGAGGTACATCTGACTCCTGAAATCACTGAGGTGATGGCTGGGATCTACCGTGCCATCATATAAGGCCATATCCGGGAGTTTAAAGTCTTTTGGGATTTTGGTCTTCATGATCTCCTTGGTAAATGGATCTTGGTCCTTACGGGAGCTGTCCTCGTGGGTGGATCGAGTCGCTTTGGCTTTGAGATCGACTTCGAGTTTTAGGAGTTTGTTCTCCAATTCCCGGCATCGCCTTATCTCCCTTTGTAGGTCCTTCCCAGCTTCTCACTGATGTTGGGCTTCTTCCTCAAGCTGTTTTAAACAATCTTGAAGCATATCAAGGGCTCCCGGGTTTGGTGAATTCTTGTCTCCGTTAGGTTGTGGGATATCTTTTGGTGTAGTGTCCGCATTTTTGTGCGGCGTTCTGTCATCTAGATCCGAATCGTGGTCGTTGTCATGGTCGTCCACCATGGTGGTGGGATGACTTTCAGGTTCTCCAGCAACGGTGCCAATGTTCCGAGGGTTACCTGAAACTGTAGGTCGATCTCGGATGAGATATTTTGTACTGATCAGAGATGACATGTCTAGCTTGTGCGTGGCGGCCGGAGCTGTCGTGTCTAACTTGTTGGACTGTCAATGTTGCTGGTCCTTCTTTACCGGAGGGTGGTGGTACCTGCAAGGCACTCCGATGCTTAAGTTAGTAAGGGTATTAAGCAGGTTTTTCGTAGAATCAGAGTATGAGTTATACCTGGGTGCTCCAGTGTATTTATAATAGCGTAGAGTGACCTTCTTAGATAAGATAAGTTAGTTATCTTATCTTATCTTTATCTTATCTTCAAGTGAGGTCATCTTATCTTCAAGGAAACCGCCATTCTCTCTGTAGGCTTGGGCTACCTTAGGATTTGGGGCGTGGTCCTCCATTTGGGCCCTTTTTGGACTTTCCTGTGATTTGGCCGAGCTCTTTGAGAAGAGGCCGGATTTGTCCTGACCTAAAGAGGTCGTTCGACTTGTCAGTAGAACATCCCGCGTCAGACAGCTCGATCCAGGGTATGAACAGGTGGGTAATTTCAAAAAATATAGTGTGTTTTAATTTGATTGGTGGTTGTTCATGTTGTTCAAGAAAGTTATTGGTTACCTAGAATTACTCATTAACAATTTTGGAAATTAAAGATTTGACCCGTTTCTGCATGGATGACTATTCTTCTAAATATATGAGTATTCTTCCACGTGCATACCCTTGGACGTCCCTTTCAGTAAACGTTAACACACTAATGAGAATGCAGCCAAGATTGATGAAAACATTTAATAAATAATGTGATAGGGCACAACATTCAATTGCTAACACACTGATAATTTGTACGACTTCCATGGGTCTATTACAACACGTTGTACGAAGGGTCCTTGTAACAGTTGACTTCCTCTAACCTGGCCTGGGTAGCTCCCAAATCTTGAGCCAGATCAAGGTATCTTTCTTTCCACCGAAGTACGAGATAAAAGTTGTAATAGTATACGTAACCATCCACAGCTCGGCAAAGCTTGCAAATGCAGAGGCGAGCATAGTCTTCCTTGCTAACGGTAGCATCATATGCGAATCAGCCTTCAGAAAAGAGCACCTCAGAGCTCCCTGGAGGGACGACGGTGACTATATGACAGTGAAGTCGGCGACCATGGTGTGTGGTATCCATTATTGAGAGGTAAATGGGTTTCGTTATGTTAAGACTGTTGCAAGCCTTCTTCAGCATCTTAGTCTTGCTGACGGAGATAACTTCTCAGCGTTGTGGCTTATCTGGAACGAGAGGGTAGGCTGCACGGTGGTAGAATTTAGCAAAGAGAAAATAGTAATGCATTATGTTGGTGTAAACGGAATTAGAGGGATGAGTGATAGCATACTTACGGGGTTGGTTTTCATTATTCTGGTGTAGTTGTTGCAGGAATCGAGCGCACAATGCATGGATAGCCAGTCACTCCTTAGCATGTATCGAAGGTGGTTGTATAGGTGGCCAAACTTTTCTATTGAGTATCAATTTTCTTCCATTCTGGGGTTACCACCGCCAACGAAAGCATGATATGCCTCCTTGGCCTCCTCCTGTGTGATGTAGGGCATCCAGCGACTGTCGTCAAAGTCTTGTAGTTGAAATCCAACATTGTCCAGGGAAGTGTAAACACCAGGAATCCATCTCACAAAACACAATAATAAGTGTGAATTTGAGTTGCCTGCATGATATTTTGTTTTTGAATGTTATTAGGTTTTGTTCAGAGTGGCACGAATGGAACGAATGAGATTATATATAGGCTTTAAGGTTTTTCCAGTTGTGGGATTGCAAGGGGGTGGGTTTGTAAGGAAAGATTCTTAGTAGGACAGCTAAAGGTCGCGATTGTCAAGCGAGGTGTGATGGAAATATGAAAGGGAAACTGATTCTTTAAAATGGGGTGGACCCTACGATTGTGAGTGATGTGAGTTTGATTGAAGAACTAGTTAGGAGGAACTGGGGTGGGTGGTTGAAAGCAAATGGAAACATATAAACTTTGAATTGAATTAAATAATAAAGTGAATTGGGGGTTTGACCTTTTTTTCGGTAACATTTAGGCATGCCAAATAAAAAAGTAGATAAATATTTAATTAGGATTCCAATACATAGGTTACGATAATCCGGGAAAAAAAATACATAGGTTGCATACTTACTTACGAACTAATATATTAAGGGTAATATATCTAATGAGTTTTTTAAATATTTAAAATTAAATGAATAACTATAACAAATTTTAATTACGAAATTAGTTACTTATATTTTACCTTGCTAGACTAATTAAATATGACTTGAAAAGTATGCATAAATTTTGACAAAATAATTTGTATTTATATTTCATGTAATTATGAATTTCAATCTAAATAAGTAACCCAAAATAATGATTAGTTTTGGTAACAAAATTAAAGATTAAACAATAAATTAGTAATCCAAATTTGCTAAAAATTAAGATGTTTCAAAAAGTAACATAAATATCTAGCTATGTATTTTTTTTTAGATAATTACGACTAAGTTCTTTATGAGCTAAAGTAATGATTTCGTTCAGCATGAATTCATGTCACAAATAATGTTAAATTGGCAACTGATTGTGAACGGGTGCAGTTGCTAACTATATGGAGATTTATTACTAATTCTACTGGTTAAATCACTAAAAGTCATATTTGTTATAAGTTTACTTGGAAAAGAAGTTTTCACCCCACCCCTCTTATACTCATGTTTTTCAGATGTGTTTCTTTTCTTTTTTTCCATCATCTGAACAAGAAATAAAAAGAGGAAGCATTGTTACCGTCTCAATTAGTTGTATGTTAACGAAAAAGTAAATAATAATACTGTAATTCTACATTTTGGTTACATGTTGTGCATGTTTAATATTTATGGTTACAGGCAAAAAGTTATTCTACGTCGAGTTCATATTTTTCACTATAAACACTTGATTAGTAATTTCACTAACAGTAAAACATTAATCCAATGTCCTATTGACTATTACAGCTTCAGACGTGATAACTTGAATAATGTTATAGTTCCAGTTTAATGTTTTGAAAATGTGATTTTTTCAAAAATTCAATAATCATATATATCTGAATATATGTGAAGTAAAATGGAAAACAAGATTAAAAAATTTCAAATCCAATTACATATTTGTTAAACCATAATGGCAAAAAAGCAATGCCTTTCAAGTATGTGGTATGTGTGCTAAGTCTTGCACATTATGCTCATGCAGAAATAGTTATTGCTTTGGAAAACCAAAACTAAATTCATAATTTAGTTTTTCTTAAAAGGAGAAACCAGTGTATAATTGTGGGGGGATTAGCGAAAATAACGTGAATTATCATAATTCTGTCCAGATTGGTCAGTAGTATGCATATTTACTTCATATTAGTTCTCATTTTGTACTATAGTCATGTAACGACATAACTACGAAAGCCTCATCTTCTATGAATACGTTAAAGGACAGGGATATATGAAACACATACACCACAAAATTTCTACTTAGGTTTTGTAATTGGGATACGAGTATCTGAACAAAGTACTATTTGTTAAAATTTTAGGTCTATGGACGTGGACATCGTAAAGCATGCCGATATCAGCAGTGATCCCACTTCCTAATCGGTATATAGATAGTGCAAAATAATTAGATTAGAATAATGCTAGAAGTCTACAAACCTAAGTTAATTGTGTAGAACAATTGTGCAAGTACTGGTTAGCTCTATATGGTGCGGCAACCAGGTACCACCACCAAGTCCAACAAGTCGGACACATCAACTGCGACCGTCATCACAGATCTCGTCCGAGATCGACCTACAGTTTCAGGTAATCCTCGGAACATTGGCGCCGTTGCCGAGAAACCTAGAAGTCATCCCATTATCATGGCAGACAACCTTGACAACGACCACGACTCTAATCTAGAGAACAGAACGCTGCATAAAAACGCAGATGCCACACCAAAAGATACATCTCAACCAAATAAAGACAAGAATTTGCCAAGCACAAAAATCCTAGAGTCACTTCAAGCTCAACAAGATCGTCTCAAACAGCTTGAAAAGAGGCCGAGCATCGACGGGAAGCCGAGAGGGACCTTCGAAGGGAAATTAGGTGACACCGAGAGTTTGAGGACAAGCTCCTAAAGCTCGTGGCCGACTTTAAAACAAAAACCATCCAGCCTGATCCTGAAGAAAGCTCCCACAAAGATCAAGATCCATTCACTAAAGAGATTATGAAAGCTAAAGTCCTAAAGGACTTCAAAGCTCCTAACATGACTCTATACGACGGTACATTAGTCCAAGCCATCATCTCAACAATTTCAGAAGTAGAATGTATCTCACCGATGCCTAAGACGTTATTCGATGCAAAGCCTTCCCAACAACACTAAAAAAGACAACAATTAAGTGGTTCAACACTTTTTCCCCCAGATCCATCACAAGTTTTGACGACCTGGCCAAGAAATTTCTTGTCCGATTTTCCATCCAGAAGGACAAAGCCAAACACGCCCCAAGCCTATTAGGGATCAAGCAAGGAGATTGGGAGAGTCTTCATAGCTACATGGAGAGATTCAACAAAGCGTGCCTGGACATACAAAGCCTACCAACGGAAGCAGCCATTATGGGTCTCATCAATGGCCTGCGAGAAGGACCTTTTAGCCACTCCATATCAAAGAAACATTCGACATCTCTGAATGAAGTGCAGGAACGAGCCGGAACGTACATTAACATGGAGGAAAACTCTCAACTAGGAGAGACCTCAAAATCCGGATTCTCCTACTCTTCTCAGGATAAGGATAAAGAGTCCAAGAAAAAAAAGATCAACATGGTGAGAAGCCTAAAAAATACAGCAACTACACCTTCCTTCGGGTGTCTCTCGTGGATATTTACCGAGAAGTATGCCACACCAAAAAGATCCCACCACCTTGCCCACTCAAAAGCAAGAAAGGAGGAGAAAATCGGACAGAGTACTGCGAATATCACTGAATCTACGGACATCCTACCAATGGGTGCTTCGACTTAAAAAATGTTATTGAGAAATTGGTAAGAGAAGGACGACTAGATCGATATTTAGCCAACAAATCGGAAAAATCATCTCGCAAAAGGCACCTTAAAGAAATATATCATGTCGAGGAAGGAGAAGGATCACCCGAACTCCCTGCTATTACTTTCACCCAAGAGGACGCGGCAGGCATCATCTCGGGACACGACGATCCTATTGTCATCACTGTCATATTGGCCAATGCTAACCTCCACCGCACACTGGTGGACCAAGGAAGCTCGGCAGACATCTTGTTTAAACCGGCTTTTGATAAACTCGGCCTACAAGAGAAAGAACTCAGAGCATATCCAGACAGCTTGTTTGGACTAGGAGACACTCCAATCCAACTGCTTGGATACATCTCGCTACACACAACCTTCGGAAAAGGAACCCTATCAAGGACACTCAACATAGACTACATTGTAGTCGACGTAGGCTCAGCTTACAACACCCTGATAGGTCAGGCAACATTGAATCAGCTCGCAGCAGTAGTTTCAACTCCACATCTATGCATGAAGTTCCCAACTCCAGAAGGGATCGCTACGATAAAAGGAGATCAAAAAATAGCGCGACGCTATTACAATGAAAGTCTGAACCTTGTAGGCAAAGGGGAAGAAATCCACACCATCGAGCTCGGCAGAGTTTGAGGTCGGGAAGAACTTCGCCCACAACCTGAGGGCAAAATAAAAAAAGTCCAGATTGGAGACACCTCGGACAAAACAACAAACATCGGGGCAACTTTGAAACAAGATACAAAAGGCCCTCTGATACAATTCTTAAGGGATAATGCTGACCTCTTTGCTTGGAAAGCCGCAGCTATGCCAGGCATAGACCCCAAATTAATGTGCCACAAGCTGGCAGTATACCCAAGATCTCGGCCAGTACAGCAGAAGCGTAGGAAGCTCGGACCAGAAAGATTCCAAGCTGTGGAAGAACAGGTGCAGGCTCTACTAGAGGCAGGGTTCATAAGAGTGGTAAAATACCCATTATGGCTAGCCAATGTTGTTCTAGTGAAAAAGTCAAATGAAAAGTGGCGGATGTGCACCGACTATACTGATCTCAACAAAGCCTGCCCAAAGAATCCCTATCCACTCCCAAATATTGACACTCTAGTAGATGCCTCCTCCGGATACAAGTGCCTCTCTTTCATGGACGCTTATTCGGGATATAAGCAAATCCTGATGTATCCACCCGATCAAGAGAAGACCTTATTCTTGACCCCAAAAGCAAATTATTGTTACGTCGTCATGTCGTTCGGACTCAAAAACGTAGGAGCTACTTACCAAAGATTAAAGAACAAAGTCTTCGAAGGCCATATCGGGAAACTCATGGAGGTATATGTGGACGACATGTTGGTGAAAACACAAAGTGAGAAATCATTACTATCCGACCTCACCAAAGTGTTTGACACCATAAGAGAGCATGTCATGCGACTTAATCCCGCAAAATGCACCTTCACAGTAGAAGCTGGCAAATTCCTGGGTTTTATGTTAACACAACGAGGAATTGAGGTGAACCCGGACAAATGTCGGGCCATACTTGACATGAAGGGTCCGACCTGTGTCAAAGAGGTACAACAGAATGGAACACTGACACTCCGGGAACTCCCACAGAATGGAATCTCTATGTAGACGACTCTTCAAACAAAACCGGAAGTTGTGTGAAAAAAAAACTGTTTCTAAATGATTCCCCGACTCTGCAGCCTCTAATTTATGTTTTCTGGGCCAAAAACTGGGTCAAAAACAGCCCAGAAAATGCCTCGCTAAATTTATGCAAAAACGACGTGTGCGTGTGATGCACGCGTGCGCGTCACCTAGCTGTACGGCCACTATGGCGAATTATATATCATTTTGAAGCCCTTGATGTTATCTTTCCAACCCAACTAAAACCATCTCATTTGGACCTCTGTAGCTCAAGTTATGATCGATTGAGTGTGAAGAGGTCAGGGTTGACAGCTTTACAGTTCCTTCAACTTCTTGTATTCCTTTCACTTTTGCATTCTTCCTTTCCATCCTCTAAGCCATTCCTGGCCTGTAATCTCTGAAAACACTTAACACGCATATCATGGCATCGAATGGTAATAAGAGAGGATTAAAATTAGCTAAATTAAGATCAAAGAAACATGTTTTCAATCATAGCATAAAATCAGGAAGGAAAATGTAAAACCATGCAAATTATATGAATAAGTGTGCAAATACTTGATAAAAACCACTCAATTGAGCATAAGATAAACCATAAAATAGTGGTTTATCAATCTCCCCACACTTAAACATTAGCATGTCCTCATGGTAAGCTCAAGAGAAGCTATAAGAGTGAAGAGGAATGGTAAAAAGTATGAGATGCAACTTATCTGTATGAATGGAACTAAATATGAAATGCTTTTACCTACTTGGTTAAAAATAGATAAACCTTTCAATAACAAATATGAACTGAATTTCACTAATTCAAATCATAAAAATGAAGTACAAATAACTTGCAAGAAGAAGATGGCTCATGAAAGCCGGGAACAAAGAATCGAGCATCGAACCCTCACTGGAAGTGTATACACTCTAATCACTCAGGTGTTTAAAGTTCGATTCTCTCAATTATTTACTAACGTTGCTTTGTAAGACTTGCTCTTCATCTAACAATCAACAAAATTTTAATGCACAAATACACATATCAAGAGGTCTTTTAAGGGTTGTAATGGGGTTAGGGTCAATGTAGGATTGTATTTGGTCAAGTGGATTAAAATCTGAATCCTTAATTAACCTAAACTTCTCACCTAACTTAGGACAATCTATGTAATCATAATATAAAGCCTAACTACCCATTAACTATATTTTGCCACATATTCATGCATCCCAGTTTTAGTATAACTCATATGCATTGCTTTCACCATTTACTTTGGGACATTTTGTCCCCTTTTTATATTTGCTCTTTTTTTTCTTTTTCTCTTTTTTTTTTCTTTTCTTCTTTTCTTTTCTTTTGTTTTTCTCAATGCATATGATTAAATTATTGAATTCAATAATATGTGCTTACCTATTGTTTTGCACATTTTCACAGGAAGTCTAACATACTCAATTCCCAAACCAAACGTTTCCAAACCCACTGGTGCGCGAAATTGTGAACAATACTTTTCACAACTCTCATAATCCCCGGTCATGAACCCCAAGAACTTGGTGTTCAATACCATGGCATTACACAACTTCGCACAACTAACCAGCAAGTGCACTGGGTCGTCCAAGTAATAAACCTTACGCGAGTAAGGGTCGATCCCACGGAGATTGTTAGTATGAAGCAAGCTATGGTCATCTTGTAAATCTTAGTCAGGCAAACTCAAATAGATATGGTGATGAACGAAAATAACAATAAGATAAAGATAGAGGTACTTATGTAATTCATTGGTAGGAACTTCAGATAAGCGCATGAAGATGCCTTCCCTTCCGTCTCTCTGCCTTCCTACAGTCTTCATCCAATCCTTCTTACTCCTTTCCATGGCAAGCTTATG
>NC_029781.3:69784928-69785726 GCF_000817695.3 Arachis duranensis
TATCCTTTGAAATTCAGAATGATTGGCTTCTTTAGGAACTTAGAATCCGGATAGTGTTAATGATTCTCCTAGTAAGGTATGATGATTCTTGAACATAGCTACTTTTTGAGTCTTGGCCGTAGCCCAAAGCACTCTGTCTTCCAGTATTACCACCGGATATATACATGCCACAGACACATAATTGGGTGAACCTTTTCAGATTGTGACTCAGCTTTGCTAAAGTCCCCAACTAGAGGTGTCCAGGGTTCTTAAGCACACTCTTATTGCCTTGGATCACAACTTTATTTCTTTCTTTTTCTTTCTTTTCTCTTTCTCTTTTTTTTCGTTTTTCTCTCTTCTCTCTTTTTTTTTTCATTGCTTTTTCTTGCTTCAAGAATCATTTTAATGATTTTTCAGATCCTCAGTAACATGTCTCCTTTTTCATCATTCTTTCAAGAGCCAACATTCATGAACCACAAATTCAAGATACATATGCACTGTTTTAGCATACATTCAGAAAACAAAAATATTGCCACCACATCAAAATAATTAAACTGTTATAAAATTCAAAATTCATGCAATCCTTTTTCTTTTTCAATTAAGCACGTTTTTATTTAAGAGTGGTGATGGATTCATAGGACATTCATAACTTTAAGGCATAGACACTAAGACACTAATGATCACAAGATACAAACATAGATAAACATAAGCACTAAAATTCGAAAAACAGAAGAATAAAGAACAAGGAAATCAAAGAACGGGTCCACCTTAGCGATGGCGGCTCTTTCTTCCTCTTGAAAATCCTATGGAGTGCTTGAG
>NC_029781.3:69786623-69787307 GCF_000817695.3 Arachis duranensis
GGATGTTCATCTCCTTGCATCATGGGCAAGTTGAATGCCAACCTTAGATTTTCCGGACTAAAATCCAAGTATTTCCCCCGGACCATAGTAAGATAATTCTTTGGATCCGGGTTCACACTTTGATCATGGTTCTTGGTGATCCATGCATGGCATAGAACTCTTGAACCATCAAGATTCTGACTTGTTGAATGGGGTTGGTAAGAACTTCCTAACCTCTTCTTCGGATCTCATGTCGGATCTCCGGATATTCACCCTTTTTGAGTGAAAAAGGGACCTCGGGGATCACCTTTTTCAAGGCCACAACTTCATAGAAGTGGTCTTGATGCACCCTTGAGATGAATATTTCTATCTCCCATGACTCGGAGGTGGAAGCTTTTGCCTTCCCTTTCCTCTTTCTAGAGGTTTCTCCGGCCTTGGATGCCATAAATGGTTATGGAAAAACAAAAAGCAATGCTTTTACCACACCAAACTTAAAAGGTTTGTTCGTCCTCGAGCAAAAGAAGAAAGAAGAGAGTAGAAGAAGGAGAAATGAGGGGAAAGGGAATGGCTTTTGTTTTCGGCCAAGAAGGGGAGAAGTGGTGTGTATGTTGTGTGAAAATGAAAGAGTGAAGGAGGGTTTATATAGGAGAAGGGGAAGGGTAGGGTTCGGCCATTTGAGGGTGGGTTTGGGTGGGAAAGTGGTTT
>NC_029781.3:69791039-69791721 GCF_000817695.3 Arachis duranensis
TTTTGGGCGTTAAACGCCCAACCAGGTACCCTGGCTGGCGTTTAAACGCCAGTCTGTCCTTCTTCACTGGGCGTTTTGAACGCCCAACTTTTTTCTGTGCAATTCCTCTGCTGTATGTTCTGAATCTTCAATTCTCTGTATTATTGACTTGAAAAGACACAAATTAAAAGTATTTTTGGATTTTTGATAATAAAGAAAAATCAAAATGCAACTAAAATCAAATAACAATGCATGCAGAACACCAAACTTAGCAGTTTGTACACTACTGACACTTACAAAATGAAAATGCATATGAGACACACAAAACACTCAAGTCAATTGAATTCAAAGATCAGAGCACGAAAATTATCAAGAATTACTTGAAGATCACTAAGACACATGAATGAATGCATGCAATTGACACCAAACTTAAAATGAGACACTAGACTCAAACAAGAAATTTTTGGATTTTATGATTTTTTTTAATTTTTTTGTGTTTTTCGAAAATTAAGTGGAAAAAGGTATCAAAATTCTTAATGAGAATTCCAGGAATCATGCAATGCTAGTCTAAGACTCCGGTCCAGGAATTAGACATGGCTTCACAGCCAGCCAAGCTTTCAAAGAAAGCTTCGGTCCAAAACACTAGACATGGCCAGAGGCCAGCCAAGCCTTAGCAGATCACTGCTCCAAAAGCAAGATTGAT
>NC_029781.3:69792920-69799428 GCF_000817695.3 Arachis duranensis
GTGCCAGTTTGGGCGTTTAACTCCCATTTGGGTGCCAGTTCCGGCGTTTAACGCTGGGATTTCTGAGGGTGACTTTGAACGCCGGTTTGGGCCATCAAATCTTGGGCAAAGTATGGACTATCATATATTGCTGGAAAGCCCAGGATGTCTACTTTCCAACGCCGTTGATAGCGCACCAATTGAGCTTCTGTTGCTCCAGAAAATCCACTTCGAGTGCAGGGAGGTCAGAATCCGACAGCATCTGCAGTCCTTTTTAGTCTCTGAATCAGATTTTTGCTCAGGTCCCTCAATTTCAGCCAGAAAATACCTGAAATCACAGAAAAATACACAAACTCATAGTAAAGTCCAGAAAAGTGAATTTTAACTAAAAACTAATAAAAATATACTAAAAACTAACTAGATTATACTAAAAACATACTAAAAACAATGCCAAAAAGCGTACAAATTATCCGCTCATCACCCACTTTCCCCACACTTAATTCATGAACACTCTCACTAGTCTAAGCTAACCAAGGATTCAAATTAAGGACATTATTGTTTTCTGCTTAGAGTTAATGATGTGCTAAAGTAAAAAGCAAAGGGGTAAAATAGGCTCAACTTTGGTTTGCAAAGGATAATAAAAGGGTAAGGCCATATGGGTATGTAAGCTAAGTGAAACAAGGCCTTAATCATATAAGTATATGCATACATTAAACCATGGAAATATAGAATCAAGCAAGATATAGATCACAATTTTAGAGAGAACAACACACACCAAAACAAAATATTGGTTAATAAAATGCAATTAATCAAATAGGCTCAAAATCTCACTGGTTTTGTGTGTTCGAACTCTAAAACATGTTCCAATATAATATTTCTTCAAAAAAGTTTACCAAAAATTTTATTCAAATTAGTGAAATGCTATAAAAAATTTATTGAAAAGAAAATATTACTTCAACCAAGTAGTTGGTAAAATATGCACAAAATCAAACAAACATGCAATTACACATGCAAATGCAGCAATGAACTAACAAAGAAAAATAAAAATTAGTATTGAGAAGGAACTAAATAACCCACGGAAATCAGTATCAACCTCCCCACACTTAAAGATTGCACCGTCTTCGGTGCATGCTGAGATGCGCAAGTGGACGAGTTGCTCCAACTGATACTCTTTCTTTAGTGGATTATGCAGATGGACTTGTTGTTCGCCTCATTTAGAAACTTTTCCTTTCCCTTCTCAGTGGCCACCCTGAAAGAAGAGGAACAGGAGGAAAAGTAACCCAGAAGTAAAGATAGAAAACAAATAAAATATGGGTGGGTTTATGCCGTAGAATGAGGGTCTCAATTACATGGTAGCTACAACATGCAAGCGAGAAAATAATAGAAGCAAATGGCATATCAATAGTGCAAAAAGTACAATAATGGGGGAGAGAGTGTGGGTAATGAAAGACAATATAGGTGCATGTCAATGCAAATGGAATACAAGTATCACAAAAAATTAGCATTGACCTATAAATAATATTACCCAACAATGAAAACAAGTTACGAAGCACTAAAAGAAAGCAAGAGAAATGGAACAGTGGAATAAGAACATTTAACACCAATAAAAAATAATAAACATAAAAAAGAAAATAAAAACATGCATACAATTAAAATGTAATGAATGAAAGAATATAAATGTAATAAGGAAAAGAAAATGAGAAGGAAGGGGGGAGGAGATGAAAGTAGCAAAGGAGGAGGAGATAATTAGAAAGGAGAGAGAAAAGTGGATGAATGGAATCTGGGAAGCGACACATAAGCGTCGCCCACGTGTACGCGTGGGTGTGCAAAAGAAGAGGCGACGCGTAAGCGTCGTCCACACTTACGCATGGGTGAGCAAGAATCCAAGTGACACGTAAGCGTCGGTCACGCGTACGTGACCAGCACCAAGGCAGCACAACTCCCGGCCAAATCACCCATTGACGCCGATCTGGCATTCCACGCGTACGCATCGCTGATGCTTACACATGGGTTGACTAAAATACGGGTGACGCGTACGCGTCCTCCACGCATACGCGTGGGTTGGCTTGTGCGCAAGGCACTCTTCCTGCACAGCTCCCGCATAACATTCTGTAACGTTTAGCGTCGCATGTGACGCGTGCACATGGTTCACGCGCACGTGTGGAATGCGCTTCTCTCTCTCTCTCTCTCTCTCTCTCTCTCTCTCTCTCTTTTTCTTTTCTATTTTTTATGTGAAATACAGATGCTGATGTAGACATGATGAATGAACACTAATAAAAGTAGAATAAAGTAAAACGAAGAACAAAACAAAATTAAATAAAGCTAAGACCAAAAAAGAACAGTCATACCACGATGGGTTGTCTCCTACCTAGCACTTTTATTTAAAGTCCTTAAGTTGGACATTTGGTGAGCTCCTTGTCAGGGCGGCTTACGCTTGAACTCTTCAAGGAATCCCCACCAATATTTGTACTTCCAATAGCCTTTGGGATCCCAAACTAGGCATAAAAAGCCTTCAAGCAAGTTAAAGTTAGTAACAAGGCCCTAAGAGTGTTGATTGTTAGACTGAATTTCGGGGTCCCAAACCTTGCTTTTGCACCCGTCTTTGTGTTGACCACCATTATTCCAACCGGGTGGCAAGCAATCTGAATTCTCACTGAAGTGTCCAAACAACTTCCTAGACCCATTCAATCGAGCTCTACACCAACCTTTACATTTCAACTTAGAGCATACAACCATATTGAACTTTGCATGACAACTCCTATCACTTACCATCTCCCTCTTACGCTTAATGCAACAAAGAGCTCTAAGTTGACCATCCGTCTCCAGTAGCCCATATTCAAGTGGGAAAGTAAAGGTTAAGGACAAGAATTTTACCCACTTGAATGTTGTATTGGATGGTAGTGGCTTTGGGAGAGGTGTTTCCAATGATTGTGCAAGCTCCAATCCCTCGTGCTCTTCTTTGAATTCTTCGACCTTTTTACAAGCCTTTTCAACTGCAACCACTTCCTCTTGGTAGCTTTCTTCCAATTCAATCTCTTCTTCATTTCTTACCAAGGGCATGGGAGAGGGTTCAATTGTAGATAAGGATTCATCAACATGAAGACTTGCTCCATGATCATCTTCACCAAGGGAACTTGTTTCTTGATCTATTCCGTCCAATTCTTCATATGGAACATGTCTTGGAGGTTGTGCACTATCCTCCTCAACATCAATTTCAATTTTCTTGGGGGAATATTCCACAGCTCTAGAGTCCCATGGGGTTCAACATCTCCTAAGTCTTCAACCACGTTCTTCCTCTTCAGCTATTATGGCTTCCTCCACTTATTTTAGTATAAATTGTACTCCTCCTTGATGATTTTCTTTCTATGACAACTCTCTTCAACTACTCCTTCATTTTCAAGGGTCTCTCCTACCTCCACATTTTGGGCCTCCTCTTGCTCCTCTGGAAATAAGGTTGCGTGTAACTGATCCATTGTGATTGCATCCCTAAGACGATCCCTCCTCTCTTGTTCCATGTCAATAGCATCACTGGGATCATGTTGTTCCATGTCAATAGCGGTGCACTGAAGCCTGAGGATTGAATATTAGAGGTGGAGGGTTGGTCCCTGCGGGATATAAGATATTGGAGTTTAGAGGTGAGACCAATGAGATTAGAGATAAGTGTGTTGTTATCCAATGGGGGTTGAGGTAGATAGGAGGGTTCATTTATTGGGAAGAATGGTTCATGATAGGAAGGTGGTTCTTCTTGATAAGGATAAGGAGATGGTGTATATTGAAGTGGTGGTTCTTGGGAGTAATTGTGTTGGAATGGGGGTGGTTCTAAGTATGGTTCACAAGGTGGATAAGGGTTAGGGTCATATGGAGGTGAATGGTAGAAAGGGGCTTGTGAGTATGGTGGTTCAAAGTTATGTTGAGGAGGGGGCTCATAGGTATAATGTGGTGGGTGTTGATTGTCACGGAAAGGTCCACCATAACCATTGCCTTGATATGCATCACAGAATGGTTGTTGATATTCCATTGGAGGTGGTTGTTGCCAAGAGATTTGATCAAATCCTTGTGGATCCTCCCATCTTTGAGTGTCCCAACCTTGATGCATGTTCTCATTGTAATCTCCTCTTCCTGCAACACAACTGTAACCAGAGTCATAGCCAAAGGGGTGAGAGTTCATAGTAGTAAGAAAAAATAAAAACAAAAACTAATAAAAATAAGCAACTAAGTCCTAAAGCTAACAAAAACTAACAAAAAAGCAAAAGCAAATATTTACAATAACCAATAATAAGGCACACGTTTGCAATTCTCCGGCAATGGCGCCATTTTGACGAACGGATTCCTCGCGTGGCCTAGAATTTCACAAATATGTTCTCGTTGAAAGTATAGCTTCTAAACCTACAAAGAATCCTTTCGTGCAAAAGTTTGGTTGTCACAAGTAACAAACCCCTAATAAAATTGATAACCGAAGTATTCAAACCTCGAGTCGTCTCTCAAGGAATTGCAAGGAAGTGTGTTATTATTGGTTATGGGTTTTTCTGAGAATTTTTAGAGTTGGGCAATGGAAAAATAAATAATTATAAATAATTATTCACCGTTGTCAGTGGCTACCTCCCATCCTCTCAGTGAAAATGTTCAACGCACCCTGTCACGGCACGGCTATTCATCTGTCGGTTCTCAATCAGGTCGGAATAGAATCCAGTGATTCTTTTACGTCTGTCACTAACGCCCAGCCTTCAGGAGTTTGAAGCTCGTCACAGTCATTCAATCATTGAATCCTACTCAGAATACCACAGACAATCGCCATCAGTTCTAGCTTATACCACGAAGATTCCGGTTAAAGAATCCAAGAGATATCCACCCAATCTAAGGTAGAACGGAGGTGGTTGTCAGGCACGCGTTCATAGGTGAGAATGATGATGAGTGTCACGGATCATCACATTCATCAAGTTGAAGAACAAGTGATATCTTAGAACAAGAACAAGCGGAATTGAATAGAAGAACAATAGTAATTGCATTAATACTCGAGGTACAGCAGAGCTCCACACCTTAATCTATGGTGTGTAGAAACTCCACTGTTGAAAATACATAAGAACAAGGTCTAGGCATGGCCGTGAGGCCAGCCTCCCAATGATCTAAGATAGCATAAGAATGAAGATAGCTACCAAGATCTGAATGCAATAGCAAAAGGTCCTACTTATAGAGAACTAGTAGTCTAGGGTTTACAGAAATGAGTAAATGACATAAAAATCCACTTTCGGGCCCACTTGGTCTGTGCTTGGGCTGAGCATTAAAGCATTTTCGTGTAGAGACTCTTCTTGGAGTTAAACGCCAGCTTTCATGCCAGTTTGGGCGTTTAACTCCCATCTTTGTGCCAGTTCCGGCGTTTAACGCCGGGCAATTCTGAGCTGATTTGGAACGCCGGTTTGGGCCATCAAATCTCGAACAAAGTATGGACTATCATATATTGCTGAAAGCCCAGGATGTCTACTTTCCAACGCCGTTGAGAGCGCGCCAATTGGGCTTCTGTAGCTCCAGAAAATCCACTTCGAGTGCAGGGAGGTCAGAATCCAACAGCATCTGCAGTCCTTTTTAGTCTCTGAATCAGATTTTTTCTCAAGTCCCTCAATTTCAGCCAGAAAATACCTGAAATCACAGAAAAACACACAAACTCATAGTAAAGTCTAGAAAAGTGAATTTTAACTAAAAACTAATAAAAATATACTAAAAACTAACTAGATCATACTAAAAACATACTAAAAACAATGCCAAAAAGCGTACAAATTATCCGCTCATCACAACACCAAACTTAGAATTGTTGCTTGTCCTCAAGCAACTGAAAATCAATTAAGATAAAAAGAAGAGAATATACAATGAATTTCAAAAACATCTATGAAGATCAGTATTAATTAGATGAGCGGGGCTTTTAGCTTTTTTGCCTCTGAACAGTTTTGGCATCTCACTCTATCCTTTGAAATTCAGAATGATTGGCTTCTTTAGGAACTCAAAATCCATATAGTGTCATTGATTCTCCTAGTTAAGTATGATGATTCTTGAACACAGCTACTTATTGAGTCTTGGCCGTGGCCCAAAGCACTCTGTCTTCCAGTATTACCACCGGATACATACATGCCACAGACACATAATTGGGTGAACCTTTTTAGATTGTGACTTAGCTTTGCTAGAGTCCCCAATTAGAGGTATCCAGGGTTCTTAAGCACACTCTTTTTGCCTTGGATCACAACTTTATTTCTCTTTTTCTCTCTTTTTTTTCTTTTTTTTTTCGTTTTCTTTTCTCCCTTTTTTTTTCGTTTTTCTCCTTTTCTTTTTTTTTTATATTCACTGCTTTTTCTTGCTTCAAGAATCATTTTTATGATTTTTCAGATCCTCAGTAACATGTCTCCTTTTTCATCATTCTTTCAAGAGCCAACAATTTTAACATTCATGAACAACAAATTCAAAAGACATATGCACTGTTAAGCATACATTCAGAACACAAAAGTATTGCCACCACATCAAAATAATCAAACTGTTATAAAAT
>NC_029781.3:69800666-69801408 GCF_000817695.3 Arachis duranensis
GAGGGTGGGTTTGGGAGGGAAAGTGGTTTGAATTTGAATGGTGAGGTAGGTGGGGTTTTATGAAGGATGGATGTGAGTGGTGAGGAGAAAGATGGGATTTGATAGGTGAAGGGTTTTTGGGGAAGAGGTGTTGAGGTGATTGGTGAATGGGTGAAGAAAAGATAGAGTGGTGGGGTAGGTGGGGATCCTATAGGGTCCACAGATCCTGAGGTGTCAAGGAAAAGTCATCCCTGCACCAAGTGGCGAGCAAAATTGCTCTTTGTGCCAAATCTGGCATTAAACGCCGGGCTGGTGCCTATTTCTGGCGTTTAACGCCAAGTTCTTGCCTATTTCTGGCGTTTAACGCCAGTCTTGTGCCCCTTTCTGGCGTTAAATGCCCAAAATGGTGCCAGACTGGGCGTTAAACGCCCATCTGCTAGCCTCACTGGCGTTTAAACGCCAGCTAAGTCTCCTCCAGGGTGTGCTGTTTTTCTTTCTATTTTTCTTTCTGTTTTTGCTCTTTCAATTGATTTTGTGACTTCTCATGATCATCAACCTACAGAAAACATAAAATAACAAAGGAAAAATAGATAAAATATAACATTGGGTTGCCTCCCAACAAGCGCTTCTTTAATGTCAGTAGCTTGATAGTGGGCTCTCATGGAGCCTCAGGGATGTTCAAAGCACTGTTGGAACCTCCCAACACCAAACTTAGAGTTTGAATGTGGGGGTTCAACACCAAACTTAGAATTTGGTTGTGGCC
>NC_029781.3:69802122-69802727 GCF_000817695.3 Arachis duranensis
AGAAGAATACTCATCAGAGCTCATGAATGGCAGAAGTAAGTCCAATGGAATCTCCATGGTCTCATTATGAGCCTCAGATTCCCATGGTTCCTCATCAGGGAACTCATTGGAGGCCAGTGGACGTCCATTGAGGTCTTCCTCAGTGGCGTTCACTGCCTCTCCCTCCTCTCCAAATTCGGCCATGTTGATGGCCTTGCACTCTCCTTTTGGATTTTCTTCTGTATTGTTTGGAAGAGTACTAGGAGCTAGTTCAGTAATTTTCTTGCTCAGCTGACCCACTTGTGCCTCCAAGTTTCTAATGGAGGACCTTGTTTCAGTCATGAAACTTTGAGTGGTTTTGATTAGATCAGAGACCATGGTTGCTAAGTCAGAGGTGTTCTGCTTAGAACTCTCAGTCTGTTGCTGAGAAGATGATGGAAAAGGCTTGCCATTGCTAAACCTGTTTCTTCCACCATTATTATTGTTGAATCCTTGTTGAGGTCTCTGTTGATCCTTCCATGAAAGATTTGGATGATTTCTCCATGAAGAATTATAGGTGTTTCCATAGGGTTCTCCCATGTAATTCACCTCTTCCATTGAAGGGTTCTCAGGATCATAAGCTTCTT
>NC_029781.3:69804943-69805538 GCF_000817695.3 Arachis duranensis
ATCACTGGTCCAACAACAAGATTGATAGAAATCAACAAGCTCTTGTAATGATAAGTTGAAACCTCGGTCCAATAAAATTAGACATGGCTTCACAGCCAGCCAGACTTCAACAGATCATCATGAAACTCTAGAATTCATTCTTAAGAATTCTAAAAAATACCTAATCTAAGCAACAAGATGAACCGTCAGTTGTCCATACTCGAACAATCCCCGGCAACGGCGCCAAAAACTTGGTGGACAAAATTGTGATCACTACAACTCAAATAATCCCCGGTAATGAATCCAAGACTTGGTGTTCAATACCATGGCATAAACACAACTTCGCACAACTAACCAGCAAGTGTACTGGGTCGTCCAAGTAATAAACCTTACGCGAGTAAGGGTCGATCCCACAAAGATTGTTGGTATAAAGCAAGCTATGGTCACCTTGTAAATCTTAGTCAGGCAAACTCAAATGGTTATGAATGATGAATAAAGCATAAAGATAAGGATAGAGATACTTATGTAATTCATTGGTAGGAATTTCAGATAAGCGTATGAAGATGCTTGGTCCCTTCCGTCTCTCTGCTTTCCTACTGTCTTCATCCAATCCTTC
>NC_029781.3:69805614-69806051 GCF_000817695.3 Arachis duranensis
TGTCAGTGGCTACCTCCCATCCTCTCAGTGAAAATTTTCAACGCACCCTGTCACGGCACGGCTATTCATCTATCAGTTCTCAATCAGGTCGAAATAGAATCCAGTGATTCTTTTGCGTCTGTCACTAACGCCCAGCCTTCAGGAGTTTGAAGCTCGTCACAGTCATTCAATACCGGAATCTTACTCGGAATACCACAGACAAGGTTAGACTTTCCAGATTCCCGAAATCCTACTCGGAATACCACAGACAAGGTTAGAATTTTCGGATTCCCATGAATGCTGCCATCTATCTAGCTTATACCACGAAGATTCTGTTGGGGAATCTAAGAGATATGCGCCTGGCCTGAGGTAGAACGGAAGTGGTTGTCAGTCACGCGCGTTCATAGGTGAAAATGATGATGAGTGTCACGGACCATCACATTCATCAAGTTGAAGTG
>NC_029781.3:69806125-69853376 GCF_000817695.3 Arachis duranensis
CTTTTGTGCCAGTTTGGGCGTTTAACTCCAATCCTTGTGCCAGTTTCGGCGTTTAACGCTGGGCAATTCTGAGCTGATTTGGAACGCCGGTTTCAGCCATCAAATCTCAGGCAAAGTATGGACTATCATATATTGCTGGAAAGCCCAGGATGTCTACTTTCCAACGCCGTTGAGAGCGCGCCAATTGAGCTTCTGTAGCTCCAGAAAATCCACTTCGAGTGCAGGGAGGTCAGAATCCAACAGCATCTGCAGTCCTTTTTAGTCTCTGAATCAGATTTTTGCTCAAGTCCCTCAATTTCAGCCAGAAAATACCTGAAATCACAGAAAAACACACAAACTCATAGTAAAGTCCAGAAAAGTGAATTTTAACTAAAAACTAATAAAAATATACTACAAACTAACTAGATCATACTAAAAACATACTAAGAACAATGCCAAAAAGCGTACAAATTATCCGCTCATCAGGCATCAAATGGTAATAAGAGATGATTAAAATTAGCTAAATTAAGACCAAAGAAACATGTTTTCAATCATAGCACAAAATCAGGAAGAAAAATATAAAACCATGCAAATTATATGAATAAGTGTGCAAAGACTTGATAAAAATCACTCAATTGAGCACAAGATAAACCATAAAATAGTGGTTTATCAGGACCCTATCGAGTCACAGAGGTACTGGGGAAAGGCTACCACAGGGTGTCCGAACTCGAGGGGCGAGAGCTACCGAGGTCATGGCACGCCTGCAACCTAAGAAGGTATTATAGTTAGGAGGTAATAAAAAGATCTTAGGCCAAAGGTGCACTCTTTTTTCTGAAAAGGTTTTTTAACAAGACACCAAGCCAAGATATGCAAAACTACCTAACTTAGAAGGGTAAAAACCCACATGTATATATTTTTCCTATATGTCTACTTTCTATTTGAATAAAAATTTTCAGATTTTTTCTACAAAGCCTCTCTACAGGTCGGCAAGGTGAAAATCAAATTCGCCGACCGACCGCGATGAAAACCGAATTCATCGTCTAGTTTCGACAAAAGATCGACAAAAGTGAAAACCAAATTCATTGTTCGATCAAGACGAAGCTACAGGTCGGCAAGGTGAAGAACAAATTCACCGTCCGATCATGACAAAAGTGACAAAGTTATAAAAAGTAATCCAAAAGCTGAGGCCTGGCCAGCCCTGACTAAAAATGGATTACTAGAAATAACTTAGAAGGGACCGACATGAAGAAGTCGGCCCAAGCCAATTAAAGCGACAAAGTTATAAAAAGTAATCCATAAAAAGAGGCCTGGCCAGCCCTGATTAAAAATGGATTACTAGAAATAACTCAAGGAGGACCGACAAGAGAAGTCGGACCAACAAAAGACGTGCGCTAGAAGGGACGCAGCTCTGCCCAAAAAGCCACAACTCCACGACAAGGCTATCAAAATTGTTCAGACTGACTAAAAAGTGTTCTACAAGAGCACTAAAAAGTTTTCGGACAAGTTAGCTCCAAGGACCACCTCGACCAAGTAGAAAGTGGACAAAACCAGAAGTGATAAAAAAAGAGGTCGGACAAGAAAGTACCAACACTCTACAAAGATCCACAAAAGGGACAAAGACATCTCGCAACGGCCAGAGAAAGACTAGGAATGCTTTTCTGAAAGATATGAAGTATTGAAAAAAGACACTACTTAAAAGGCAAAAGCACAAATCAAAACGACGCTAAAAAGTCATCCAAACAAACTATAAAATGGTTTCCCATCGGAACACTTCCTAAAAAAGTTGTTAGATTATGACTAAAAAGCCCGAGCAGTGAAGACAAACAAGTCGGAAGAAGGCTGAAAAGTCCCCTCAACAACTAAAAGGGGCAATACCAGACTTGCACAAGGAGAAACTACTCAAGATCGACCAAAGTCAGGATATTTGAGCACGACTTCCCCAAAGAGATCGAAGCTCAAAAAGCACAACCTCAGGGAAAGATCGAAACTCAAGCAGGGGCACTGTTCATGCATCGGTTCGAGCTATAAAGGACCGGGTTGGCCGACCACTTAGAAGGATGGCCCATGGTCGACCTCTTAGAAGGTTGGCCCATGATTGACCTCTTGGAAGGTTGGCCTATGACCGACCTCTTCACAAAGAGCTCGGCCAAATCGCCATAAGAGGCCCAAGCAGGCCCAACCGAAGGGACACATCCCAATCTAAAGGCAGTCAAAGCCTAGAAAGGATAAAGGCAGTTCCCCTAAAAGATAAGATGACTTTACTCAAAGATAAGATAACATAACTATCTTATCTCAAAGGAAGATCACTCTACACTATTATAAATACACTGGAGCACCTAGGTATAACTCGTACTCTGGTTCTACTAAAAACCTGCTTAAATCCCATGCTAATTTAAGCATCGGAGTCTCTTGCAGGTACCACCACCCTCTGGTGACGAAGGATCCGCAGCACCACCATGTCCAACAAGTCAGACACATCAGCTCCGACTATCACCACAGATCTCGTCCGAGATCGACATACAGTTTCAGGTAACCCTCGAAACAATTTCCACTCAGCAAAATCTTCAGGCGCACCCTAACAGATACGAGAAAGCGACATAACTCCTCAAACCTGCTAGTATACTCAATAACAATCATCTGGCCCTGTTTTAATTGCATCAATTCAAGTTCCTTGGCATTTCTGGCTGAATTAGGAAAGTATTTCTTATAGAATTCTGCTTGGAAGACCTATCAAGGAATTGTAGCACCATTAGGCTACAGGATACGTCGTGTTCCCTGCCACCAATACTGAGCCTCACCTTGCAGCTGATAAGTTCCAAATTCAACCTATTGCTCCTCAAGAACCTGTTGGGCCTGCAATGCCCGTTCCATAGCAAGTGTCATAGGACCATCCTCATCATTATTGTTCCCATGATTACCTTGATTGATCTGATTACCCAGTGCCTCGGCTGTCACCTGCTGGACTAGAGAATTTAGTGTTAGTCTAGAATTTCACCAAATATAGATTCTCTTCGTTGCAAGTATAGTCTAGACCAACAAACAATCCTTAAGATCAAATATTAAATTCCAAATCAAATATAAACTGAGATTAGTTCAACCTCGAGTCGTTCTCTATAGGAAAGCAATTGAAAGTGTTATGCTCTCGATTGTGGAGTCAAAAAGGAGTGGTTTCCAAATCAAAGAACGAAAGATTAAAGAAACTTAAGAAATAGAAGAACTAAGCAATGATCAAAACTATAATTAATGCAAGTAAAAAGAAGACAAGCTCAAAACACAGTGAAAATGCTAGAAATGCATAAAGAGCCTTGACTAGGAAAATGAGGATAAAAGGAATCCTATCATTGCCATAACCACAACTATGATAATTATGATGAGTCAATCTCGCCTAGTTAACCCTTAACATCGAGGAGTAAGTCAAGCAAGCATAATTGACCTTAATCCATAAGTCCTAGCTAACTTACCAAACTAGTTGATAAAAAGCTAGCTTCAATGGAAACAAGAGTCAACTAACTCCCCAAGAATTATCACTAAATGTCGGACATTATGACTCTAGTATCCTAGGAGCTCGAACTCCAAGCCAAGGTGTGAAAATTTACTCAAAATCTAAAGTTGACATTTTCACAAACACCTTTTGTGCATAAAAGCAAAACATAGAAAATTGCAAGGACAAATAGAAAACTATAACCAACTATCAACAATATCAACAAGAGACAAGAAATCAAGTATAAAGAAAGCATAAAACATAAAATTCATTTATCAAAACTTCAAGAAACTCAAAATTGCAAATATGAACAAAGTAATTTGAACCAAAAGGAAATGAAAGTAAATGTTGCTATAATTAAAGAGAAAATTGAGAGTACTTACAATTAAAGAAGCAAATCCAAAATCAAAGCTTGCTATAAAATGCTACATGAAGACTACATAAACCCTAGGAGAACTCTCTACCCTACACTACTCCTACTCCTACTAGTATGGAAAATTATGTCTAAGTCCTAATACTACCTAATCCTTCATATGTATTGAATTCTCCTTCATATAGCATCCATATTCAGCCTTCAAGCCTTCCAAAATGGGCCAAAAGCCCCAGAAAATGTGCAGCACGTGTTTCATTAATGAAATCACATTCAGGATCCTGTGCGTACACACAAATGTATGCGAATGCACACTTGACTGAAAGTTGACCTGTGCGTACGCACAGGTGCTTGTGCACACGCACACATGAAAATTCCTTCTTGTGTGCACGCACGCTTGCTTGTGCGCACGCACACATCGCTGTGTGTGCTTTTCCTTGTTTTCTTCATATTTTCTCCTTGTACATGCTTTCTTCCACTTTTGTCTATCCATTCTTGCCTCTATGACCTGAGATTACTCAACAAATATGTCATGGCATCAAATGGAATAAAAGTGGAATTAAATTGCTCAATTCAAGCATAAAATCGCATGTTTTCACATTTAGGATCAAATTAGGGACAAACACAAAAGTATGCTATTTGGGTGCTTAAGTTTGAGTTTATATTCTAAAAAACCATCCAAATTGATTCAAAATATTTCATCAAATATGGACTCATCAATTCTCCCACACTTAGACAATAGCATGTCCACATGCTAAACCAATAAGGAGAAGGATGAAAAGGGGTAATCAACTTATTAAATGCAACTATCTATATGCATGCCAGTATGTATATATGTTATCTATAGCTATATCTCTATCTATAGTTTCCTATGAAGTTGGTGAAAACAGATAATCAAATTTCCAAGCAAGTATAGACAAATAGGGCCAAGCAAGGAAATAATCCAATGCAGCCAAAATCCATAGAATTGATTCAAATTTCAAAATGAAGCAACTTGCAAGAATTCATGATAAGAAGTGGAAACATAGAATTGAGTAATTGAGCCCTCACTAGGTGTGTATACACTCTAATCACTCGGTGTTTAAGGGTCAATTCACTCAAATCTCCACCTAATCCTACTTTCAAGGTTTTGCTTTTCATCTAACAATCAACAAATAAGTGATGCATGAATGCAATTATCATGAGGACTTATTTGGGTTGTAATGGGGTTAGGGTTAAGGTGGGATAGATATGGCTAAGTGGACTAAAATGATTGAATCCTTGATTAGTTTAAGTTTTCTACTCAACCTATATCAACCAAATCAAAACAAAATGCAATCCTAACCTTCCATTATTTCTTTTTCACCAACACTCATGTATGCTTTATCATTCAAATCACATATGCATCTCTTATTCACTTTTCTTTGGGGCAACTTTCATCCCTTTTTTTATGAAATAAATGCATATGGTTTAGTAGTTCAAACATTATTGTTCTCATTTTCCAAAATTTTCAATGAATACCCAAAAATAAACATTTTCTCTACCAATGCTTCCTAAAATTCCCCCACACTTAAATGAAACACACTCCTCAACCTAAGCTAATCAAGAATACAATCAAGGTAAATCCTGGTTTTCCGATTGAGGTCGTGATGTGGTGATATTAAAAACAACGGGGTAAATAAAGTTCAAAGGGGGTTAACAATGGTAGACGCAAAGGGTAGGCTATATGGGTAAAGTAAGCTTTAAACAAAGATGGCCTCAATCATGCTCAATACAATTCAAAACATCAATCATTTGAAATAAAGAGTCAAGCAAAACCAAGATTACAATCATAGAAGAGATATAGCACACAATGAATAAAATTAGTGGTTAAAATATGTAACCACTCAATATAACTCAAAAACTCACAAGGTATTTGTTCTCTACTCTTCTATGTTCCATAAAAATCATTCAAACAAGTTTAAAAACAATTTTCCAAATCAATTCTTTAGAAAGCCTTGAAACAAAATTCTTGGAAATCTTTGTTGTTTTTCACCAAAATTATTTTCTATATGTATATGTATGTTGTGATGGACGTAAATTTTTCAAAATTTCCTAGTTCTTTTCCTAATTTTCAACAAGCAAAAAGTAACATGAACACTTAGGATCAAAATGAACTAGGTATATACTATTCACATCATCCACTCACAATCCATATCTATACTATATACCAAGCAACATAAAGTGCAATATATCTATATACCAAAACAAAAGTGCAATACTAAATATGACTAGAAACAAGTACTATATACAAACCAAAGTAAAATGTGTATAAGTCAAAGTACTAAAGATATCCACAAAAAGCATAATAAAGACTAAAAATAAACTAAATGACAAGTGTTCAAGAGAGAATGTTTACACCCAAAAAATAGTAGATCCTCCCCCACACTTAGATGATGCACAGCCCTCCGTGCCAAAGAATCAGACCGGGGTGATCAACTCTGCTAAGCTCCACCGTCTGACGGTGGTGGGTGGCGATGGCGCTGATACACAATGATGGTGCTGGAAGGCTGTGCGGTGGTCTTAGCTACCGGCTCCTCAACTGCCTAATAAGCTGGCCCTGCTGCTGTCTCAACTATCGGCTCGGCTCAAACTGCTGGCTCCTCAACTGTCTGAGCTACTACATCCTCAGTCGTGGGCTCCTCCACTTTCTTGTCAGAGGGCTCGACTTCCGGCCAGCTTCAGCTACTGGCTCCTCTAGTGCCGGCTCCTCCGGTGCCGGCTCGTCGGTCTCAGGCTCATGCTCCAGTGTATCCGGAGGAGGTGGCCCAGGGTCTCGACCCTCGAACTTCACCACAATCCACTGGAAGCGGCGAGTGTTGCGGCACCCAAAATGGTGGAGGGTCTCAAGGATCTCCCGACCCTTCTCAAAGGGTGTCTGAGGTCGGGGTGTAGGCACAAAAGGTGTAGGAGGTGCTGAGGGCTCTGCTACTGATGGCGGCTCAGTGGTCTTTCTCTTCTTTTGTGGCGGTCCCTCACAGTTGCCGTATGGCAGGAATGGCTACTTACTGATGAAGACAGACGTCCGGTCTGTCAGGCGTCTCTCCACTCCAAATAAAGCGGCTAATCTGGTGATTATCGATGGGGAGGAAATGTTATATTTCTGCTGTTGAGCCACCTTCCACATCGAGTCTCTGAAAAGGAGAAGAACATAGATGTTCTTCCCCTCCAGAATAGCCCAAAGCAAAACTGCCACACGGACCCTAATGTGAGTGGCATGCATGCTTGGTAGGATATAGTCGGCAATGATCTGTTGTCAGATCCTCACCTCGGGATTTAGGTCAGTGCATGTGATGCTCTGTGGGACTGCATTGTCTCCCCTGCTGTACTCCCATTTGGCCTCAGGAGTGCCAATTTTTTTTAGAACCACGTCCAATGAAAGCTTGTCCGATGTCAATTCCTTCACTATCTGAGGGTAAGCGTCACGAGCCAGAGGAATATGCAGAATCTCTAAGAGGACCTCTAAAGCATGATCGAAAGTGTCCAGTGCGACACCTCTCAGAAAAATAGTTGTGGCATCCCTCTTAAGCAGATTTTCGTAGAATTCTTTGACCTGGTGTTCATTGATTTCCACGAGGTCGAATCCTACGAATTTCCAATGATAAAAATTTAGTCGGTCAAGAGTTTGGTCCGCATATTTCTCTAGTAAGTTCAGCTTCCTCTCGTAGTGAAAGGCTTTATTTTCCATTTTTTATACTGTTCTTGGGCTTCTACATTGATGAATGTATCCAGTAAGGTACTCGGAGGTGCAGGAGGAGGATGAGCCAAAGGATTGGCTTTCTCCTTTCCTTTGCAAGGCATCCTGAAAAAAGACAAGAAAACAGAATACAACTCAGGAGAAACAGATAAAAATCACAAAACAGAGAAGAAACAATCAAATAATTCGAGTAAGAGCCAATAAGGGAAACAAACAGTCAATTAAGGGAAAACATGTACAAAGCAGTCAAATGCTCAAAAGGAAATGTATTTACCCTCAATCAAGCAACCTAAGTAATATAAAAGAGAATGAACAACAATTGAAGTACATATATGACTTAGTGTAACAATGCAAGTGAATTAAATTGAAAGGATTTGATTATTGCAATTTTTCATATGAAATTGGAAGACTTAGCAAAAAGTTACGCAAAAAGCAATAATCAAGGCAACAGTGGGAGCCTGCACATATTCATGTTGAGAAGATAAGAAATGATCACATATACATAACTTCTTGTCCAAAGCAATACATGATTGAAAAACAGATTGCATTGCTCAAAAACATAAAGGAGCAAGTGGCGATGTATATGGTTATCCATTTTTTTTTAATTTCTTGAATAGGCAACAACATCAATTCACAAAACAAAATCAGGCTATGTATTTGCAATGTACCAAACAAATTCCAAAATTGGTAAGTTTAAAACTAGTTTGGTGTTTAAGCAAAAAAAATGAGCAAAAAGTACATAACTCAGAGCATCCACTAAAGTATGATATGCACAGCAAATATTGACATCAAACAACAATAATCACAGTTCTAGCTTCCAAGTTCAGTTTGATGTTCAAGCAGAAATTGCACAAGGTACATAATCATAGTTCAAGCTCAGTCCTTATTCAAAACTAACATAAAACAGCACAAGTATAAATAACAATGCATAATGGGAAGAAAATTTAAAACCTATGCTGATCAGACACAGAAATTGAATCAAAAAGTCCATTCAGGCATTTCATCAGGCATGTTATGTGCAGAATTAAAAAAGCAGCAATTATAGTTTAGTTTAGTAATAAAGCAACCCAGAAAAATTCAACAATAACCAGCCACATTCAACATTCAATCCAGACAATAGAAATCATCTAACCTAATGCCACCTAATTACTAAAACAAAAATAAAAACAGAATAAAAAAGAAGTAAAATAAAGAAGTAAAAATGGAACAGGGGCAGGGAAGAAATTGGAACTTGTAATGTAGAAGAGGGAGGAAGAAGAATGTAAGTGAGACGGGGGGTTTGCGGTGGCACAGAAGCTCACCGCCGCAGGTTCTCGCCGGAGTAGGTGGCACGAACAGAAACTGGGAGAAATGGAGAAGAATGAGAAGAAAGGGAGTGTGGGAAGAGAGAGTGACGGGGTCCGCGATGGTGCTGTGGTCGCCAGTGGTGACAAGGGATGGACAGAGGTGGTGGGGTGGTCGCAGGTCTGGGTTGGGAGGCAGAGGGTTAGTGGTGTCTCAGAAAAGAAGAAGAGAAAAGGGTTGGGGGAGTGGTTTTGTGAAGTGCGACAGTCCACTTTCGAACAAACGTTCAAAAAGTGAATTGTGCATACGCACAAAGTAGTGTGCGGGGGCACGCAAAGGAGAAGGAATGGTATGAGCGTGCACAGTAGCGTGCGAGCGCTGCGAACAGAAGAGGTGTTGCGTCTTGTGTGTACGCACAAAGGGTGTGTGCACGCACAGAAGGAAAAAAAGGGGGTTGCGTTCACACGCACAATGGGTGCGTACGGTGCGACTAGAAGGGGTCTCCAAAGCTGTGCGTGCGCTCAGATCTATGCGCACGCACAAGAGCTTTTTTTATGAAAAGGGAGGAGTGTGCGCGCGCACGCAAGGTGTGCGGACGCACAGGAAGAAAGGAAGGGGTGTACACACGCACAAGCCGTTCGCGTGCTGTGAATAGAGGAAGTGTTTAAGAGTGTGCGTGCGCACGTTGCTGTGCGTACGCACAGGGATGGAAAAATAGGAGAACTGTGCGCGCGCACAAGGCTGTGCATACACACAAGACTCTGTTCCTGCAACAAAAATTATGCCACTAAGGCACTAATCATGACATCCAAAATAGGTTTTCAAGTCCCAAAACATCATAAAACTCCCAAAAACACATTATTCCACTAAAATTTCCTAACAACATCAATATAAAGCTAATCAGCTAAGCAAAACAACCAAATATTCATGCATTAAAAACTAAAAGAGAGAAGGTTAGAAGGATATTACCATGGTGGGGGTGTCTCCCACCTAGCACTTTGGTTTAAAGTCCTTAAGTTGGACTTTGAGGAGATTCTTATTAGGGTGGCTTGTATTTCCACTCCTCCTTGAATCTCCAACCAAGTTTGCTTTTGATTGGATCTCCGGGGTCCCAGTTGATTTGCACCAAACTCTTGAGAGATTTCAAGCTAGCTACTCGGATCCATGAGTGTTGACTCTTAAAACCAATTCCCGGATCCCATACTCTAATTTCTTGTTCATCTTCTTGTCGATCTCATTTTTGCACTTAGATGAACCTTGTCTTGAATCCCCATATACACACTTGTACACTCCCCGAAATCCACTAAATCGACTCTTGCACCATAATTGAACTCTAAATGTTAAACTGGCCCCTTTGATGAACTTTCCATTTCTTTGCCAATTAACATTCTTCTCTCCACTCTCCACTATCCACTACTCCAAGAAGGGTCTGAAGTTAACAATCCGTCTCCAAGATGGCATATTGATGTGGGTATAGAAAGCTGGTTGGAGAAATCTTCACCCGCTCAATTTGCTCTTGCACAAGTACCTTCGCTTCTTGATAACAAAAATCTTCCTTAACCTCTTTTGAATTTTTCTCATCATCACTCAAGTCAAGAATTGGAGGTTGTGTGAAGTCTACATCAACATCTCCTTTCAAATCCAACAAGGGAGGCTCATGGAGGTAATTGACGGGGTTAACCAAGTTGGACAAAAAATCTCGAATGATGGAATCCTCTTGATCAATTCCCACCAACTCTTCATTTATCTCTTCTTGTGCTCCATGTTGTGACTTGACATCTTCTACTTAATTTTGCAATTCTTCGCTCACTCCACACTCTTCACTTGATTCCATACATTCATCCACTAGAATTTCTTGGTTATGGCATGAACGCAATGAAGCTAACCGATTAAGAGTTTCCACTAAGGTAAACATGACTTGTTCTTGCTTCTTCCAGAACCCTTGTTGTTCTTGAATGAGCATGAAAAGTACTTCTTGTGTGGCTTGATCCATATGTGAAGATGAAGATTGAGGTGATGAAGGTTGACAATCAAACTCATGAAGGTGAGGGTTTTGGTTTTGTATGTAGTGAGGAGATGGTGTATAGAATTGGTGACTATAAAGGTAAGTGTTTGGGTTCCATTGGGGTGCATTGTGATGATGGTGTGAAAAAGTCATAGAGAAAATATAAACAAAAACTTACTAACAAAAGCAAACAAACAACCAAAAAGTGCTATTTACACTATTAACATATTCACATCAACCAAAAAATATAACATTAATTGCATCCCCAGCAATGGCACCAAATTTGGATGAGAGAATTTAGTGTTAGTCTAGAATTTCACCAAATATAGATTCTCTTCATTGCAAGTATTGTCTTGACTAACAAACAATCCTCAAGATCAAATGTTAAATTCCAAATCAAATATAAACCGAGAGTAGTTCAACCTCGGGTCGTTCTCCTTAGGAGTACAATTGAAAGTGTTATGCTCTCGTTGTGGAGGAAAAAAGGAGTGGTTTCCAAATCAAAGAACGAAAGAATAAAGAAACTTAAGAAATAAAAGAACTAAACAATGATCAAAATTGTAATTAATGCAAGTAAAAAGAAGCCAAGCTCAAAACTCAGTGAAAATGCATGAAATGCATAAAGAGCCTTGACTTGGAAAATGAGGATCCAAGGAATCCTATCATTGCCATAACCAAAACTATAATAACTATAATGAGTCAATCTCACCTAGTTAACCCCTAACATCGAGGAGTAAGTCAAGCAAGCATAATTGACCTTAATCTATAAGTCCTAGCTAATTTACCAAACTAGTTGATAAAAAGATAGTGTCAATGGAAATAAGAGTCAACTAACTCCCCAAGAATTATCACTAAATTTCGGACATTATGACTCTAGTATCCTAGGAGTTCGAACTCCAAGCCAAGGTGTAAGAATCTACTCAAAATCTAAAGTTGACATTTTCACAAACACCTTGTGTGCATAACGATCGGATTTCTCTCGGTAAAGAAATTCACAAATATAATCGCATTGTAAGTATAGTTTTTAAACCAACAGAAAATCCTTTCGTGCAAAAATTTTGGTTGTCATAAGTAACAAACCCCTAATAAAATTGATAACCGAATTATTCAAACCTCGGGTCGTCTTCTCAAGGAATTGCAGGGAGGTGTTCTTATTATTGGTTATGGAAAAAGTATCTTTTTGGGGTTTTTAAATAGGTTGAACAAGAAAAGTAAATTGCAAGAAATTAAATTAATAACTAATAAAGCTCTTGGCAAGGTATGAGAAATTAAAGTCCTATCCTAGTTATCCTTATCAGGTGTGATGAGAATTGGATTCTGCTCCCACTTTAGTTAACCCTTACTAAATAAAGGAAAGTCAAGCGGACTAATTAATTTGATCCTCAAGTCCTAGTCAACTCCTATGGAAAGACTAGAGTTATTGGGAGTACAAATTAATTAGCAAAGAATACCAAATTCAATCAACAGCTGAGTTTGATAACTCAAGTGTTACTAATTACTCAACCAAAGCTAAGAGTGTAAAAAGCTAAATTAAAATCATAAATATGAAATACCTCAAATTGCAATAAATAGAAAATCAAATTAAACATGAGAATTCATAAATCAAGTAATACAATAAATAAAAATAGAAGAGAAACTAAAGTAAAGGAACATTGAACCTGGAATGAAGAAATCATAGCCTAATCCTAATAGAAATCCTAAATCATAATCCAAATCTTAAATCCTAAGAGAGAGGAGAGAGCCTCTCTCTCTAAAAACTACATCTAATCCTAAAATTATGAATTATCAGCTTATGCTCAGTATCAAATGAGTCTCTGCATGTTTCCTGGCTTTATTCTGTGTTTCTGGGCCGAAAACTGGGTCAAAACGTGGCCCAAAATTATCCCCAGCGTTTCCTGAATTTTCTGCAGATCGCGCATGTCACGCGTACGCATCGGTCACGGGTACGCGTTGTTTGACGATTTTACTCTCCACGTGTGCGCGTCAGGTACGTGCTCACGTTGTTACGCGAACTCCAATGCATGCGTACGCGTCAGGCACGCATACTCGTCGCTGTGATTTTCTCTATTTTGCGCGGTCGCGTGAGCCATGCGTCCGCATCGGTGTTCGCTAGTCATCTCCTTGACTTCTTGTGTTCCTTCCATTTTTGCAAGCTTCCTCTCCATTCTCTAAGCCATTCCTTCCTTATGAAGCCTGAAACCCTTAATACACGGATCACGGCATCGAATGGTATAAAGAAGAATTAAAATACGTAATTAAAAGATCTCTAGGAAGCAAGTTTTCAACCATAGAACTAAACTAGGAAGGAATTGTAAAATCATGCAAATCATATGAATAAGTGGGCAAGAATTTGATAAAAACCACTCAATTAAGCACAATATAAACCATAAAATAGTGGTTTATCAACTTCTCCACACTTAAATATTAGCATGTCCTCATGCTTAGCTTAAGGAGATAAAATAAATGAGTAGGGAAAAAGCAAGACTCATGTAATGCAACCTATGAATGTGAATGCAACTACATGCTAAGACGTCTCTATCTACTTGGTTAAAAGCAAACTAGTTCTCCAAGACAAATACAAACCAAATTCTACTAATTCAAATTATACAGGGAAAACAAGTAAACTTGTAAGAAGATAGCTCATGAAAGCAGGGAACATAGAATCAAGCACTGAACCCTTACTGGTGGTGTATATCACTCTAACTCTCAAGTGTCTAGGGTCAATCACTCTACTCTTTCCTAGTCATGCTTTCTCAACCTTGTTCTTCATCTAACCAATCAACAAATATTTAGTATACCAATGCAAACGTCATGAGGTCTTTTCAGGGTTGTAATGGGACTAAAGTAAGGGTGATGGTATATGTATGGCCAAGTGAGCTATAATATGAATCTTTGACTAAGCTTTCACCTAACATACACATACACTCTATATACTTTTAAATTCATGCCTAACTACCCAAAATTCCCACTTTTTGTATAATTCCCATACTCATGTACCAATTTTTTTTATATTTCTTTACTTTTATCACATGTGCATTGATCTTTATTAAAGCTTAACATTGGGGTAATTTTATCCCCTTATTCACTTATTTATTGAATATTTTTGGATTTTTTTTATAGAGAAATAAACATAACTTATCAATGCACATGGATTTTCCATTATTTTTCTATTTTGGTTTTTCATGAGTAGGTTTTCAAATTTCCAAAATTCAAATAAATTAGAAACATGATACATTCCCTTATTAATCCATGTTCCCACAGTTTTTCCACACTTAGTTGATGCACAATCTCTATCTTAAACTAACCAAAGATTCAATTTGGGGTAATTAATTATTTTTCTACTTAAGGCTAGTGATGTGGTTATAGAACAAAAAGGGATTAAAAAGCTCAAGGTGGCTAACAAAGGTAAATGGAAGGGTAGGCTATTTTGGGATAAGTGAGCAAAAATAAGTAATGGCCTCAATCATATGCAAGCATGTAAATACACTAAATAATAGACATATAGACTGAAACAAAGTAAAGATTGCAATCATAGAGAATAAAACACACAAGAATAAAATATTATGGTTAAATAATGTAACCATGTAATTAAGCTCAAAATCTCAGGTTGTGTGTTCTTTGGCTCAAAAAATCATGTTCCAAATACAACTTCCAAACAAATTTAACACAAAAATTTTGATTTAAATTAGTGAAATTTTTTTCAAAAATAGGGTCTTAAAAAGAAACTCATTACTTTAACCAAGCAGTAGCTAAATGCATAAAATCAAACAAACATGCAATGCAACATACAAATGCAACAATGTACTAAATAAAATAAAACATTGGCGTTGAGAAGAAAATAACTAACCCATGGAGATCGGTATCGACCTCCCCACACTTAAAGATTGCACCGTCCTCGGTGCATGCTGAGATGTGCAGGTGGATGGGCTGCTACAACTTATGCTTTTCTCTAGAGATTGTGCAGATGGACTTGTCTGTTATCCCATATAGAAGTTTCTTTTTCCCTTTCTCGGTGGCCAGCCTGAAAGAAGAGGAAAAAGAAGAAAAAGTAACACAGAAATAAAGATAAGAAAATAAATAAAGTCTGGGTGGGTTAATGCCAAATAATGAGGGTCTCAATTACATGGTAGCTACAACATGCAAGTGAGGAAACAATAGAAGCACATGGCATACCAGTGGTGCAAAATTTGCAACAAAGGGGAGGAGTGTGAGTAATGAAAGACAATATAAATTCATGTCAATGCAAAATTAATACAAGTATCATAAAAGATTAGCATTGACTTAAATAATATTACCCAACAGTGTAAAACAAGTCACTGAATACCAAAATAATACCAGAAAAGATGCAACAGTTGAATATGAACAAGTAACACTAATGGAAAAATAATAAATTTAGAAAAGAAAAGAAAAATTTGCACAAAATTAAAATGCAATGAATGAAATATGCAAATAAATTAAGTAAAATAGAATTGAAGTGAAGAGGGATGAGAAGTTAAAGAGATAAAGTAAGAAAGAAAGAAGAAAGAAGAAAAGATAGAAGAAATTATGATTAGAAAAGAAAAGAAAAGATAATTGGCGCTGATCTGGATAAGTTGTGCGGCGCAGGCGACGCGGACACATGAATGACACGGTCGTATGGTGTGCGATAAGGTCAGGTGACGCAGACGCGTGGGTCACACGATCGTGTGGCCTGATTTATTCGATTGGCATGAGTGCAGCCTCGCGTTCGCGGAACTCTCTGTTTCAAACTCATTTTTACAAAAATCTGGGTGACGCGTTCGCATGGGTGACGCGATTGCGTGAATGGCCATTTTTGAAAAACAATGTGGACGCGTGCGGCACGCGTTCGCGTGGTAGGGCTTGTGCTTCTAGCACGAGTCCAGCCCTATTCCATCATAACTCTCTGCCATGCACCCATTTACGTCAATTTTACAAGGCCACGCATTCGCATGGGTGACATGGACGCGTGGGGAGGCTATTTCGCAAACAACGCGAATGCGTCAGCGATGTGGTCGCATGGGCGTATTTGTGCCTGAGGCATGCCTCCAGCCACGCTTTCGCGTGACTCTCTGTTCACTCTACTTTTCTTCCTAATGCACTTGTGACGCGGACGCGTCAGCGACGCTTACGCGTCGCGTGCGTGTTTTTTTTTTAAATGCAAAAATGCAGAATGCAGATGCTTATGCACAATTTATAAATGAGCACTAATAAAAATGAAAAGAAAGTAAAATAAAACTAAGAATAAAAAGTAAATAATATACCATGGTGGGTTGTCTCCCACCTAACACTTTTAGTTAAAGTCCTTAAGTTGGACATTTAGTGTGTCCCTTGTTATGGTGCCTTGTGCTTGAACTCATCCAGGAATATCCACCAATGTTTGTACTTCCAGTAACCTCCGGGGTCCCAGATTAGGCGCATAACGCCTTCAAGCAAGTGGAAGAAAGTGACAAGGCCCCAAAAGTATTGATTGCTAGAATGAATTCTAGGGTCCCAAACTTTGCTTTTGCACCCGTCTTCTTATTGAGCAATATTGTTCCATCTGGGTGGCAAGTAGTCTGAATTCTCACTGAAGTGACCAAATAACATCCTAGACCCATTTAATTGAGCTCTACACCAACCTTTGCGTTTAAACTTTGAGCACACAACCATGTTGAACCTTGCTTGATAACTTCAACCACTAACCATCTTCCTCTTACTCTTAATGCCATAAAGAGCTCTAAGTTGACCATCCGTCTCTAGTAGCTCATATTCAAGTGGGAAGGTAAAGGTTAAGGATAAGAATTTTACCCACTTGAACGTTGTGTTGGACGGTAATGGCCTTGGGAGAGGTATTTCTAATGAATTTGCAAGCTCCACTCCCTTGTGCTCTTCTCTGACAACTTCCACCTCTTTGCAAGCTTCTTCAATATCAACCTCTTCCTCTTGGTAGCTTTCTTCCAATTCAATCTCTTCTTTATTGTTCACCAAGGACATGGGAGGTTGTGCTTCTTCTTCTTTAATCTTCATGTCAAGTTCAATGGGAGAGGATTCAAATGTAGATAAGAATTCATCAATGATTGAATCCATCTCTTGATCGTCCCCTTCAAAGTCTTCAACCATGATATGCCTTGGATGTTGTACACCCTCCTCAATAACAAATTCAAACTCCTTAGAAGGGGGTTCTATGATTGAGCTTTCCCATGGAGGTTCTGCATCTCCTAAGTCTTCGACCACTTCTTCCTCTTCAATGATTACGGCTTCCTTCAATTGTTCCAATACAAAGTCATGCTGCTCACTGTCCACTGGAGTTTCTAGCATCTCCTTCATGCTGCATTCTTCGGTAGATTCTCCACATGAAGCCATTGTGGTTCCTTAAGTGTCCTAATGTCGGGAAGCTAATCGATTTACTACCTCGGTTAAGGCAGTCGCGAATTCTAGTACATCCCTTTTCATCTTTGCTTGCCCTTGAAGAAGACCATGAAGGATGTCATCCATTGGAGATTGGTGTGGATATGAGGGTTCATAACGTGGGAGGAAGGGTTCATGATAGGAAGGTGGTTCATCTTGATAAGGATATGGAGATGGTTCATCTTGATAGGGATATGGAGGCAGTATATATTGAGGTGGTGGTTCTTGGGAATAATTGGGTTGGAATTGGAGTGGTTCTATGTATGGTTCATTTGGCTCATAGTGTGGTTGGTATGGTGGATATGGATTAGGGTCATATGGGGGTGTTTGGTGGTAAGGGGCTTGTGAGTATGGTGGTTCAAAGCTATATTGAGGAGGGGGTTCATAGGCGTATGGTGGTGGTTGTTGATAATCAAAAGAGTGCTCACCATAGCCATTATCTTGATATGCCTCTTGGAATGGCTCTTGGTCATAGTATGTTGGCGGAGGCTGTTTCCAAGAGGGTTGATCAAATCCCTGTGGCTCCTCCCACCTTTGATTCTCCCATCCTTGATGCATGTTCTCATTGTAATCTCCTCTCCCTGCAACATAATTGTAACCAGACTCAGCCAAAGTTGTGAGAGTTCATGGTAGCTAAAGGAAATAAAAACTAATAAAAATTAATGAAAATAAACTCCTAAAACTAGAAATACTAACAACAATATAAGATAAAAATTTGAAAAAGGTTTAAATTTTGAATTTGAAATTTGAAATTTGAAATTTGAAATTTGAATTTTGGAATTTAAATATTGAAATTTGAAATTTGATTTTTGAAATAAGATAAGATAAGATTTTGAAAAAGATATAATTTTTGAAAAAAGATTTGAATTTTGAAATTTAAAACTAAGATAAGATAAGATAAAAATTTTAAAATAAGTATTTGAATTTTTTTTTGTAATTTTCAAAAAAATCAATTAAAATAAAGAGAAAAGATATTTTTGAAATTAATGAGGAAAGAGAAAAACAATAAAATGACACTAAACTTAGAATTTTTAGATTAAAGCAAAGAAAACAAACAAAAAAATATTTACAATAACCAATAATAAGGCACACGTTTGCAATACCCCGGCAACGGCGCCATTTTGACGATCGGATTTCTATCGGTAAAAAAATTGACAAATATAATAGCGTTGTAAGTATAGTTTCTAACAAACCCCTAATAAAATTGATAACCGAAATATTCAAATCTCGGGTCATCTTCTCAAGGAATTGCAGGGAGGTATTCTTATTATTGGTTATGGAAAAAGTATCTTTTTGGGGTTTTTAAATAGGTTGAACAGGAAAAGTAAATTGCAAGAAATTAAATTAATAACTAATAAAGGTCTTGGTAAGGTATGAGAAATTAAAGTCATATCCTAATTATCCTTATCAGGTGTGATGAGAATTGGATTCTGCTCCTACTTTAGTTAACCTTTACTAAAAAAGAAAAGTCAAGCAGACTAATTAATTTGATCCTCAAGTCCTAGTCAACTCCTATGGAAAGACTAGAGTTATTGGAGTACAAATTAATCAGCAAAGAATTCCAAATTCAATCAACAGCTGAGTTTGATAACTCAAGTGTTACTAATTACTCAACCAAAGCTAAGAGTGTAAAAAGCTAAATTAAAATCATAAATATGAAATACCTCAAATTGCAATAAATAGAAAATCAAATTAAACATGAGAATTCATAAATCAAGTAATAGAATAAATAAAAATAGAAGAGAAACCAAAGTAAAGGAACATTGAACCTGGAATGAAGAAATCATAGCCTAATCCTAATAGAAATCCTAAATCATAATCCTAATCCTAAATCCTAAGAGAGAGGAGAGAGCCTCTCTCTCTCTAAAAACTACATCTAATCCTAAAATTATGAATTATCAGCTTATGCTCAGTATCAAATGAGTCTCTGCATGTTTCCTGGCTTTATTCTGTGTTTCTGGGCCGAAAACTGGGTCAAAACGTGGCCCAAAATCGTCCCCAGCGTTTCCTGAATTTTTTGCAGATCGCGCATGTCATGCGTACGCGTCGGTCACGCGTACACGTCGTTTGACGATTTTCCTCTCCATGCGTGCGCGTCAGGTATGTGCTCGCGTCGTTACGCGAACTCCAATCCACGCGTACGCATCAGGCACGCTTATGCGTCACTGTGATTTTCTCTATTTCGCGCGGTCGCGTGAGCCATGCGTCCGCGTCGGTGTTCGCTGGTCATCTCCTTGGTTTCTTGTGTTCCTTCTATTTTGCATGCTTCCTCTCCATTCTCTAAGTCATTCTTGCCCTATGAAGCCTGAAACCCTTAACACACGGATCACGGCATCGAATGGTATAAAGAAGAATCAAAATACGTAATTAAAAGATCTCTAGGAAGCAAGTTTTCAACCATAGAACTAAACTAGGAAGGAATTGTAAAATCATGCAAATCATATGAATAAGTGGGCAAGAATTTGATAAAAACCACTCAATTAAACACAATATAAACCATAAAATAGTGGTTTATCAGTGCATAAAAGTAAAACATGGAAAATTGCAAGGAAAAGTAGAAAACTATAACCAACTATCAACAATATCAATAAGAGACAAGCAATCAAGCATAAAGAAAGCATAAAACATAAAATTCATTAATCAAAACTTCAAGTAACTCAAAATTGCAAATATGAACAAAGTAACTTGAACCAAAAGGAAATGAAAGTAAATGTTGGTATAATTAAAGAGGGAATTGAGAGTACTTACAATTAAAGAAGAAAAATCCAAAATCAAAGCTTGCTATAAAATGCTACATAAAGACTACATAAACCCTAGGAGAGCTCTCTACTCTACACTACTCCTACTCCTAATACTATGGAAAATTATGTCTACGTCCTAATACTACCTAATCCTTCATATGTGTTGAATTCCTCTTCATATAGCATCCAAATTTCGCCTTCAAGCCTTCCAAAATGGGCCAAAAGCCCCCAGAAAATGCGCAGCACGTGTTTCATTAATGAAATCACGTGCAAGGTCCTGTGCATACGCACAAATGTGTGCAAACGCACACTTGGCTGAAAGTTGACGCACAGGTGCTTGTGCACACGTACACGTGGAAATTCCTTCTTGTGCGCACGCACACTTCGCTGTGTGTGCTTTTCCTTGTTTTCTTCATGTTTTCTCCCATGTACATGCTTTCTTCCACTTTTGACTATCCATTCTTGCCTCTATGACCTGAGATTACTCAACAAAAATGTCATGACATCAAATGGAATAAAAGTAGAATTAAATTGCTCATTTCAAGCATAAAATCGCATGTTTTCACATTTAGGATCAAATTAGGGACAAAACACAAAAGTATGCTATTTGGGTGCTTAAGTGTGAGTTTATGTGCTAAAAAGCCATCCAAATTGATTCAAAATATGTCATCAAATATGGACTCATCACTTGCATAGCTGCAGCCATATTTCCCAGAGCAGCCATGAAGTCTACTGGATCAGTCCCTGCCGGCTAGGAGTAATGGTGCCTATCCTACCTCTACCTCGCGCGCGACCACGTCCGCGAGTCGATATCTGATCCCTATATACACCAAACAAGTGATATTAAGTTGATCAATCTCAATATCGCAGGTCTAATGCTTTAAGTTCCAAATGCATGCTTACAAACGTTTATGCCATATATATCAATCAGATATCCTAATAGCACATAAACACATATATAGAGAATGCACAGAAGCACAATCAGTCCATCTTTTAGGCTCTATAGGAACGAACTGCTCTGATACCATAATGTAACACCCTACCACACTGAGCTTTACGCTTAAGTCGTAAAACAGAGGTGGTGTGGTATTACGACCTCTAAAATAAAATGCATACAAATAATAGCAGAAAGATTATAATATACTAGGAGCCTTGAAGAATAGATGAAACAAAAGTCACAAGATAAAGCGCAACGCTCAAGAAACGAGTTAACCTGCATGTTAGAAAAACCACAATTATCGAACATAAGATAACAAAAGTAGGAGTAGAGCGCCAAAGATACAAAATAACAAGCTCCTAACTCAGCCTGCAAAACCAAGGCTGGTCGGAGAATATTTACACACATACATATATACATATCAAAAACCCAGACAAACATTAACAAAATCATGTCTCTCCATAAACCTCTAAGAGGATCAAAAGAATAAATTATGCGAAGAGGAAGCTAAGTATATGTACATCTCTGTACAACAAAATGACCTAGTAACCACTTTGCTTCAGGTGTCCAGACGCCTAATGAGATGCCTCTCGACCTGCATCTGAAAAACAACAACATAGTATGGAATGAGAATCGGAGGTTCTCAGTATGGTAAAGGTGCCACACACATAATATATAAGGTCCTTGGAATACCAGAGGCAATCCTAAAACGCCGACTCTTAGATTACAGAGCTTAAAGTATTAAACAGAAGCCATAAAAGGTGATTTTCTAAAAGTATCTAAGCCTAACTTAACCTTAAATCTAAGTCTCATACTGCCATTCCTCCACACTTTAATCTCTGTTAGCATTTCACAGATAGATAAACAGATAAAGACAAACACAAGAAGGTTACAAATACTGCAGGTAACAAATATACATTTAGCATGACAAGTACACTTAGGCACACCCAGTTAATGCACAAGCAAGTAATCCAAGTAATATGCATATGATGCATGCCTGTCCTATAGCTGATGAGGCTCATCTGTCGGTTATCCAGCCAACCTGACAAGTCCAAAAACCTTAGACTATCCCTCGCGTGCATCCCCAAGAGTCTATGCATAGATTTTTCTCAAATAATTAATATTGCTCAGTGGGGGTAACATTCCTGGGAATTTATAAGTGCCTGGTCATCCTTACATCGTAGGGTCAACAAAGTATCGAGTTTTCAACCTGGTACACGTGGTGGCAAGCCACGATACTTTATCCAGGGAGTCTCGTATCTCAGATCATTTAATCATTCAAGCAAAGTTTCATTCTTAATCATTCATTTGATTATCAAGTCAAGTATCATACATGATCATCCGTAACATTTCATAATCAATTAATCACTTTTAGCTTTACTTCACCTCCAAGTTATTCCCATTTCCTAACTTCATCTGATTATCAGGTGTAATACTACTGTTCATGACTAAAGGAATGAAAATAGAGGTTTAGAGGTTTGAAATATAGTTTAAAACGTTAAAAATCATGTTTGCTGAAATAGGGTCCATGCGTATGTGTGGGGATGTAAAACTGAAGCTTGCGCGCGCGTCCCTTTGTCATGCGTACGTGTGGGTGAAAACTTCATGTCACGCGTGCGCGTGGGTTACGCGTACGCTTAGACATGCTTGTTTGCTCCTTACGCGCACGCATGGGACCAGTCGCGTACGCATTGCCAAAAATCCGCTCCACGCATACATGTAGGCTACGCGTACGCGTGGGCGTACGTTCTTTAAAAAAAAAGGCAGATGCAGTAGCAAAGTTGCAATAGCATGGAAGCAAAGCTATTAAAACAGAACAGTTTGCAGGTACAACTTTCAAATTCCCATAACTTCTTCAATTTACAATATTTTTCACCCGTTCTTCAAGTGGCATAAACATCACAAACCTAATTTTCATTTTAAAACAAGTTGGAAACAAATTGAGGATCTGAAAGCCAAATTATGCCTTGCCGATATTCGGCTAAAAATCAACCTTTGCAAAAGTACCCAAACCTCAATTTTCAATCAAAAACTCCACTCCTTTTACCATCAAACCTGTATTATTCAATGTAATATTCCTCTTTCTCATAATTTAACAATCAGCACAATACCATTCTCAAATTAACAATAATACACTTTCAATATTTGAATCCATCAATCAATACCAACCAAAAACCATAGTTGACCAATCTATCATCATAAACATACCACAAGTCCATACTTCTCCAAATCATCAATTATCCAACAAACACCAACCAAACATATTCATTAACAAATTACTAAACAATCAATGTTCACTTGCATTCCAACTTATCCTATGGTCATCTAGCCTAAGTTTTCACAAAACATTATATATTAAATGCAAGAAACCTAAACCATACCTTGGCTGATTCCCACGTAGTGACCAACACAATTTACCCAACACAGACACAGCCACTCAAAATTCAATAAACACTAGGCTCAACTTCCTCCAAGTTCCAGTATTCACAATTTTAAGCTCTAAATTCACAACCTAGTACACATTTATCACACATATATACCCAATTTAATACTCAAAGATCAAATTCAACGAAATTAAAATAGAATTATGGTTTCCTCACCTTACCCAAGCTACACATAAGCAAGAGTGAACGTTTTTGTCAAGCTAATTAGATCCTAAAACATCATAAATCAAAGAAATTTAATATTCCTACTCAATTCTTGAAAATTTGGGGGAAGAGGAGGCTGAGAGTGATTAAATAAGTTACCAATAAAATTTTTCCAGTAGAAATGTAGAGCTCGACATGGTGGATGCATGGCCGCAAACGGTGCGGCGATCGGAGCTCGGACGGAGAAGTTACGTTACTATCAACGTACGGGTATCTCTCCTTTCCTCCCCTGCAAAGCTTCCTGCTTCGTTGTGAATTTGGGGAGAAAGAAGAGCCCGTGGCTCTCTTTAATTGCTGGGCCGGTTGGGTCCATGGGTCTGGAATGGGTTCGGTTCAATCGGTTCGGTCCGTTCAATCTATTCTTGGACCGTTTTCTTTGAAATTAGTGTCAAAATTCTCGTTTCGATGAGTTTTATCATAATTTGATACAATATTCGTATTTCTAATCTTCCTTATTAAAAACTAATTTATTAACTAATTATTTACTAATTTAACGAGGTTTACAGATTTCATCAAATTGTTAAAATAAAATTTTTTTTAACAATTTTTTTCTAAATATTCAATATTTTTTACCATTAACGGTCAGGATAACAAAAATTACAAGAATTAGAAAACATTATTTTTATAGAAGCTATAGTGTAGATTTTTCAAAAATAGATTCTCACTTAACTATTTATTTTAACATAATAAAAAGGTTAACAAATATTTCTATATCATTGTGCACACACATAACTAACACATAAAAGAATATCAGCATAAATTCAATAAAATTATTATCACATAAACAATAACTTTTACTTCTAACAAATTTTTACTGCTCGAATTAATGCTCCAAAAATATCCAATTCATACATAAACTCGAAGCAAGGATGTTTTAACCCTTAAACCAACCATTTTAATTTAATTTCATTATTAACGCCAAATAGCATGTTGTTGAAGTTTGACAATAAATAATACAAATATTAAATTTTTTTTCTATAAATTTTTCATCGCAAAAAATCTACTCAAAATAGTCATATCGTTTGCTCCATATATTCAATTACAATATGTTTTTCCTATAAGTAATTCAATGAAATTCATTAAACTAAGTGTTGTTATCACAACTAGCAAAAAAAATCTGAACATCTTATGCTGCTTTATTTTTAATTAGACAGTCATTTTTATTTTATTTGTCAACTATATTCGTTGTTACTTTTTTTTCATCTTTATTTTATTAAAAATAAAGATAATAATCAAATTGGTTATAGTCTATCTCCAACTCTATCTGTTACCACTTCTTAACATTGTTCGAGACTCTATTTAAAATCAAATCTTCGTACATAGATCAAATTTTATAAAAGTGATCGAATCTTAATATTTCTGACATTAATTTAGTGTTATATTTATATTCATATATTATAATATACTTTTATATTTTCTGCGCCCCGTTGTCATTTTTGTTTAATTTTATAAATTTTTTTATTTTTTATTTTTATAGTTTATAATTATTAGACATNTTATAATTTAAATTTCTATCATATAAAATTTATCAAAATAATAATATTCAAAATTTAATTTAACCTTTATCTTTATGGTAATTTCACATCTAAAAGTCATTTTTTGTCATTGTTATTTAAACAATAATTTGCCAACTACAATTACTTTTGAATCAAAATATTTAAATGTAAACCACGTTGAAACATACTCAATTTTAGTCAAAATTAATTATAGTATAATAAAATAGAATCCAACTTGAGTTTATAAAAGCTAAATCAAACATACACTCAAACTAAACACAATGTATAAGACTCTTTCAACCAGATGTACACAACACAACTTTGCTTTTTTCCGCAGGGGTCCAAATGTTTGTTTGGGTGAGCTTTAAGAAAAGATTTTTTTTCGAGTTATCTTTTTTTAAAAGGTCTTATGAAAAAGTAAAAGTAATTTTATATTTGAGTATTTTATACAAAAGATTTTTTTATCTATCAATTATGTTTGAATATAATAATATAAAAGTACTTTTTTGTTTATTTATTACATGAAAAACATCTTTTTTTAGGGAAAAAAGATCTTTTTAAAAAAGATGTAAATTATAACTTCTCAAAAAAGATCTTTTTTTATTTTACTAGTGTTTTTACTTTTACTACTAGAAATTTGCCAAACACGTTAAAAAATAAAAAAAGATCTTTTTTCATTGAAAAAAGATCTTTTTTTACAAAATAATGGCGCCTAAACATGCACGTAAATTACAACTTCTCAAAAAAGATGTTTTTCTGATTTTTCTAGTACTTTTACTTTTATTACTCGAAATTTGCTAAACATACACAATAAAAAAATAAAAAAGATCTTTTTTATTAAAAAAATTTTTTTTTTATTAAAATAATGACACCCTAACAAACACTTAAATTATATTATTTTATCAATTAACCTACTTATTTATTAATTAACAAATAATTTTAACATGGTCAAAGGTTCTTTCCCACCCAAATTAGCATTGCACGTTATTCATAACATACATTAAACATTCGAAAGAATACCTACATCACAAATGTTTAATATCTACCAAAACAAATTTCATTAATTACCATATTTCCAAGCGTTTTTTTCCTAATTTGTCCTCATAAAAATTTTCTTCCATGGCACTATATTTTGTTATGCCAACAAAAATTACTCCATTATTACATTCCCATAAAAGATAAAAAAAAAAAAACTCACTAAGTCTATTTTATTGAGTCCATGGATATAGGATCAAGAGTACAGAGGGTCTAGAGTAGAAGGTCAAGAATACAGAATATCAATCTTCTAACTCAACCTACGAAACTAAGATTGACCGGAAATATATATACACACACACACACAAAAGAGATCCTAGTTTTCCATACACTTCTAAGAAGTACAAAAGTAAAACAAGTTATTAGGAGAGTTATATACATATAGTCATATGTAAAAGTACACAAAACAAGGTCCCAAAATGATCCACTTCGTTGCAGAACTCCAGATGCCTAGCGAGGTGCCTCTTGAACTGCATCTGAAAAACAACAATATCGTATGGGATGAGAATCGGGGATTCTCAGCATGGTAAAGGTGCCACGTACATAAGATATAAGGTCCTGGGAATGCCAGAGGCAATCCTAGAACGCCGCCACTCATATTATAAAACTTAAAGATTTAAAACAGAAACCATGAATCAGGGTGGTTCTCTAAGGCTTTCTAAACTTAACCAATTCCTTCAATCTAACTAAAACTTAACTAAAACCCTAAATCTCTCCACCTTTTTTCTCCGTTCCTCCATCTCCGGTGAAATTAAAAAGACAAACAAACAGACAATAACAAACACAAGTAGAATACAAGTAATACATATAGTAAATATAACAAATAGCATATTATAATCACTTAGACAATCCTAATTAATGCACAAGAAAGAAATTCAAACAATATGCATATGATGCATGCCTGTCCTATGGCTAATGAGTCTCATATTTTGGTTATCAAGCCAACCCAATAAGTCCGGCTGCTAAACCCTGGACTGTTCCCCGTCGCGCATCCCCAAGAGTCTATGCATAGCTTTTTCTTATATAAAATTTGCTTTTTGGGGTATCTTTCCCAGGAATTTATAGATGTCCGGTCACCCTTTTGACGTAGGATCAACAGAGTATCGAGTACCAACCCAGAACACATGGTGGCAAGTGACGGTACCTTATCCAAAGACACTTGTATCTTAGATAGCATAAGTGCATAAGCCTCATTTCATTTATATTCATTCATAATCATTTATTTTAGCCATAACATCACTTATACATCATATAATTGCACTTTTATACATAATTCATCATAAACCGGAGCAAGTGGGGCAAACCACACCCTTGCATCTATCCGGGGAGCCTCTATACTAACCAGCCTGGAGCAAGTGGGGTGAAACTATAACCCTTGCGTCTACCCAAGAGGTACGTTCTCATATGCCAGGAGAAACAAAGAAGGGGATCTTAAACTCCCACCATCTCGCTGGGGTGATTTTACAATACCAGGAGGAACAAAGAATGGATTCTCACCTTCCACCATCTCCTAGAGTCGCATTTTCAAGAAAGAGTGCTCAGATGTAACATTTATTCATTTCTTTAATCAACCTTACAATATAAGAAGTATATATATATACACAACCTATCTCCTCATACCTAAATCATCAATTCTCAAACTTTCTTCATCTCCAAGTTACCACTTATTCCTAACTTCATCTCATTACTAGGCATACCACTAAGATCTACGGTTAAAAGAATGAAAATAGAGGTTTAGAAGTTTGAAATTTAGCTTTAAAACACAAAACTTATGTTTGCTGAAATAGGGGCCACGCGTACGCGAGATCCAACCCGAATAGGTTGGTCACGTTGCATGCAGGTGGTCACGTATGCAACCTCTCAAAAACCACTGCTCGCGTACGCAAGATGTCCAACCCGAATAGGTTGGTTGCGTCGTGTGCAGTGGTCGCATACGCAAGCTGTGCAGAATAGCAAAAATGTGAATGCTGCAGAATTTTCATTTTTGCACTCCAAACTTCCGACGCGTATAACTTTTTCGTTTCAAAACATTTTTTATCCGTTCTTTGAACGGCGTAAACCTCACGGACCCAATTTTCATATGAAACTTTGAAACAATTTGGGTTCAGAAGCTAAGTTATGGCTCGCCGAAGTTCGGCCAAAAATCAATTTTTCACAAAAACCTCAAACCTCTAGTTTCATTAAAAACTAAACTCAATCACTATCTTCTATACATATATTCAGCACAGCAACATACCATATCACACTCACACAGCACTAAAGTATCCACATCATTCCACAATCAATCATACCTTAACATTATACAATCTCACACACAAATTTCTCACTTTAATCAACAAGATTATCAATAATCCATCATATTTGCATAATCAATATCATCAACTTGTCAATCATTATTCAATCACCATTTAGCACTCTATTTCCACCATAACATTGATTACCAACTCATGCTAAATCCATATCATCAATCATTATCACAAGTACTAAGCATTCAACATACTTAATCATTCCAACTTATCCTATGGTCCTCTAACCTAAGTTTTCACAAAACATTATATATTAAATACGAGAAACTAAAACCATACCTTGGCCGATTTCCTCGTATCACCAAAGAAAATCCACTAGGCAAGACTGCAAGCCTCAATACCAAAATTCAGCAACTAGTTTCCAACTCCAAGCTTCCAATTAAGCTTCCAACATTTCCAATTTACTTTATATCACATATATATACACACCTAACATATTTTATCACATACATATACCAGTTTCAATACCTAAACACATGTAATCAAGGAATTGACTAGAGTTAATGATTCTTACCTTGGATGTGCCTCAATTCAGCAAAAGTTCACTAATCTCTCAAGTCAATTTGATGCTTAAACATTAAATTAACCAAAATCTCAACACCCCCAAAACCATGAAATTTTCGTATTTGAGAAGAGAGGATTGAAACTAAGGATTTGGTTTTCTTACCTTACAATATAGTAGGATTTGTAGAGTTTGTCACTGCAGACACGTGGTCAAAAACGGTGCGACGATCGGAGTTCGGAGCGAGAAGTTATGTGGAATCAAAGGTTTGAGTGAGGGTTTGTAAATGGGAAGTGTTCTTCCCCCTTTCTTGCTGAAACTCAGCATGTTTGCATGGATGGGAAGGAGAATGAGCTGAAGCTCATTTAATTTGATTGATTGATTGGGCCCACAGGTTCGGTTTGATCGGTTTGGTCCGTTCGGCTCAATTTTGGACCAAATTCTTTAAAATTAATGTCAAAATTCTTATTTTAATTAGTTCTATCTCATAAAACTATAAAATTTATATTTATAATTTCTTTTATTAAAAATTAATTTATTGATTAATTATTCGTTAGTTTTACGAAATTTATAAATATCAGCTCGGCTCAGCTCACTAACACCGATTAAAACAATCTCCTCAACCTGGCTGACTTGTGACAACTTTGACCACAATGGCACCACTAGTTTCTTGCGTATCGTGGGCCTCTTTTACTGCTTCTTCACAATGCATTCCTTACACTGCATTAACATCATCGCCTTTATTTATACTAAATCTACACGAATCAACTAATTGGAATTGAAAAGTTTCAAATCCGTACGATGGTACACCTGATAACCATCCAATAATAATAATAATAATAATAATAATAATAATAATAATAATAATAATAATAATAATAATATTTTCGGATGATGATGATGATAAATGATCTTACATGAAAAAATATTCTAATCCATGATGTAAAAATGATCCAAATCAGTTGAAATAACCCAACATTCTCTATCATCCATCCTTGCTATTCACTTAACATTGCTTATCTCCAATATCAAATAAATAAATATTATAATTACTTTACTTAACTAAAGTCATTACCATAGTTCTGAAAATCGAATTAAACCAGCCGACTGATGAGCGGATAATTTATACGCTTTTTGGCATTGTTTTTAGATAGTTTTTAGTAGGATCTAGCTACTTTTTAGTATACTTTTATTAGTTTTTAAGCAAAATTCACATTTCTGGACTTTACTATGAGTTTGTGTATTTTTTTTGTGATTTTAGGTATTTTCTGGCTGAAATTGAGGGACCTGAGCAAAAATCTGATTTAGAGGCTGAAAAAGGACTGCTGATGCTGTTGGATTCTGACCTCCCTGCACTCGAAATGGATTTTTTGGAGCTACAGAAACCTAAATGGCGCGCTCTTAATTGCGTTGGAAAATAGATATCCTGAGCTTTCCAGAAATATATAATAGACTATACTTTTCTCGAGTTTTGATGATGCAAACTGGTGTTCAAACGCCCCTTCTCTGCCCCTATTCTGAAGTCAAAACGCCAAAACTGGCATAAAATTTGGAGTTAAATGCCCAAAATGGCACCAAAGCTGGCATTTAACTCCAAGAGGAGTCTACACGTGTAAAGCTCAATGCTCCGCCCAAGCACACACCAAGTGGGCCCGGAAGTGGATTTCTGCATCATTTACTCATTTCTGTAATCCTAGTAACTAGTTTTAGTATAAATAGGACTTTTTACTATTGTACTCACATCTTTGGACATTTAGTCCTTAGACCAATCTTTGATCAGTTTGATGCTATCTTAGACTTTTATGGGGGCTGGCCACTCGGCCATGCCTAGACTATTTTCACTTGTGTATTTTCAACGGTGGAGTTTCTACACACCAAAGATTAAGGTGTGTAGCTCTGCTGTTCCTCGAGTATTAATGCAAAGTACTATTATTCTTCTATTCAATACAAGCTTATTCTTATTCTAAGATATTCATTCGAACACAAGAACATGATGAATGTGATGATCAAGTGACACTCATCACCATTCTCACTTATGAACGCGTGCCTGACAAACACTTCCGTTCTACATGAAAACAAGCTTGAATGCATATCTCTTGGGTCTCTAATCAACGATTCACATTGTTTCCCCTCTGACAATGGGGCATCTGAATCTGAGATTAGAATCTTCGTGGTATAGGCTAGAAACGCTTGGCAGCATTCCTGAGATCCGAAAAGTCTAAACCTTGTCTGTGGTATTCCGACTAGGATTTGGGAGGGGATGACTGTGACGAGTTTCAAACTCGTGACTGTGGGGCGTAGTGACAGATGCAAAAGGATCATTGGATCTTATTCCGACACGATCGAGAACCAACAGCTGATTAGCCATGCGGTAGCTGTGCCTGGTATTTTTCATTCGAGACGAGAAATCTGACAGTTGATTAGCCGTACAGAAACTGTAGAGGACCATTTTCACTAAGAGGACGGGAGGTAGCCATTAACAACGGTGATCCCCAACATACAGCTTTCCATGGAAAGGATTAGGAATGATTGAATTAAGACAGTAGGAAAGCAGAGATTTAGAAGGAATAACGCATCTCCATACGCTTATCTAAAATTCCCACCAATGAATTACATAAGTATCTCTATCTTTATTTTATGTTTATTTATCTTTTAATTATCAAAACTCTATAACCATTTGAATCCGCCTGACTCAGATTTACAAGATGACCATAGTTTGCTTCAAGCTGACAATCTCCGTGGGATCGACCCTTACTCACGTAAGGTATTACTTGGACGACCCAGTGCACTTGCTGGTGAGATGTGCGAAGTTGTGAAGAGACGTGTGAATCATAGTATTGTGCACCAAGTTTTTTGAGCCATGCCTAGTGATAACAATTTTGCCTATCAAGTTTTTGGCACCGTTGCCGGGGATTTTTCGAGTTTAGACAACTGACGATTCATCTTATTGCTCAGATTAGGTAATTTTCTTCTTCTTTCAACCTTTATTTTATTTCCAAAAAGTTTTCAAAAATCTTTCAAAAATTTTTCTCTCCTTTTTCGTCTTTCCAAAATGATTTTCGAAAAATCCAAAAAAAAAAAATTAATAAAATCATAAAAACCAAAAAAATATTTTTTGTGTTTCTTGTTTGAGTCTAGTGTCAAAATTTTAAGTTTGGTGTCAATTACATGTTTTTAATTTTTCCTAAAAAAATCTTCTTTTTTCTTCGAAGACTCATGCATGGTGTTCTTCATGATCTTCAAGTTGGTCTTGATAAGTCTCCTTATTTGATCTTAAAATTTTCTTGTTTTGTGTCTTTTCTTGTTTTTCATATGCATTTTAGAATTATTAGTGTCTAAGCATTAAAAATTTCTAAGTTTGGTGTCTTGCATGTTTTTCTTTTCTTGAAAATTTTTCAAAAATAAGTTCTTGATGTTTATCATGATCTTCAAAGTGTTCTTGATGTTCACCTTGACATTCATAGTGTTGTTGCATGCATCATTTGTTTTAATCCAAAATTTTTTATGTGTTGAGTCATTTTGTGGTTTTTCTCTTTCCTCATTAAATTCAAAAAAATTATATTTTCCTTATTTCACTCATAAATTTCGAAATCTTTGGGTTGACTTGGTCAAATTTAAAAATAAGTTGTTTCTTGTTAGTCAAGTCAAGATTTCAATTTCAAAAATTTATCTTTTCAAAATCTTTTTCAAAATCAAATCTTTTTCATTTTTTTCCTTTGTTTTTCGAAAATCTTCAAAAATCTTTTTCAAAACTTTTTAAAATCTTTTTCCTATTTTTACCTCATATTTTTTCAAAATTAATACTAACAATTAATATTTTGATTCAAAAATTTCAAGTTTGTTACTTTCTTGTTAAGAAAGATTTAAACTTTAAATTTTAGAATCATATCTTTTGATTTCTTGTGAGTCAAGTCATTAATTCTGATTTTAAAAATTAAATCTTTTTCAAAATAAATTTTAATCATATCTTTTCAAACATATCTTTTCCAAATCATATCTTTTTCAAAATCTTTTCTAACTTCTTATCTTTTCAAAATTGATTTTCAAATCTTTTTCAATTAACTAATTGACTTTTTGTTTGTTTAACTATTACTTATCTTTTTCAAAACCACCTAACTACTTTTCTCTCTCTAATTTTCGAAAATCACCTTTCTCTTTTTCAAAAATCTTTTTATTTAACTAATTGTTTTAACTTTTAATTTTATTCCTTTTCTTAATTTTCGAATACTAACAAAAATTATTTTTCTCTTCCTTTTAATTATTTTTGAAAACTCTCTTTCTCATCTTCTTCTATTTATTTATTTAATCACTAACACTCTTCTCTTCTTCTTATAATTCGAACCCTCTTTCTCTCTCTGTGTTCGAATTTTTCCTCCTCTATTATTTTCTTCTTCTACTCACATAAAGGAATCTCTATACTGTGACATAGAGGATTCCTCTTCCTTTTTTGTCCTCTTTTTTTTATATGAGCAGGAGCAAGGACAATGACATTCTTCTTGAAGCAGATCTTGAACCTGAAAGGACTCTGAAGAAGAAGCTAAGATAAGCTAAAGCACAACAATCCAGAGAAAACCTTACAGAGAATCTCGAGAAAGAAGTAATGGTCGAACACAACAACAATGCAAGGAAGATGCTTGGTGACTTCACTGCACCAAATTCCAACTTCCATGGAAGAAGCATCTCAATCCCTGCCATTGGAGCAAACAATTTTGAGCTAAAGCCTCAATTAGTTTCTCTGATGCAATAGAATTGCAAATTTTATGGACTTCCATCAGAAGATCCTTTTTAGTTCTTAATTGAATTCTTGCAGATCTGTGATACTGTTAAGACCAATGGAGTTGATCCCGAGGTCTATAAGCTTATGCTTTTCCCTTTTGCTGTAAGAGACAGAGCTAGAATATGGTTGGACTCTCAACCTAGAGATACCCTGAACTCTTGGGATAAGCTGGTCACGACTTTCTTAGCCAAATTCTTTCCTCCTCAAAAGCTGAGCAAGCTTAGAGTGAATGTTCAAACCTTCAGGCAGAAAGAAGGTGAATCCCTCTATGAAGCTTGGGAAAGATACAAGCAACTGACCAAAAAGTGTCCTTCTGACATGCTCTTAGAATGAACCATCCTGGATATATTCTATGATGGTCTGTCTGAATTGTCTAAGATGTCATTGGACCATTCTGCAGGTGGATCTATTCACCTGAAGAAAATGCCTGCTGAAGCTCAGGAACTCATTGAAATGGTTACAAATAACCAGTTCATGTACACCTTTGAAAGGAATCCTGTGAGTAATGGGACGCCTCAGAGAAAGTGAGTTCTTGAAATTGATGTTCTGAATGCCATATTGGCTCAGAACAAAATGTTGACTCAACAAGTCAATATGATTTCTCAGAGTCTGAATGGATTGCAAAATGCATCCAACAGTACTAAAGAAGCATCTTCTGAAGAAGAAGTTTATGATCCTGAGAACCCTACAAGGGCAGAAGTAAATTACATGGGTGAAGCCTATGGAAACACCTATAATCTATCATGGAGAAATCATCCAAATTTCTCATTGAAGGATTAACAAAAGCCTCAACAAGGCTTTACCAATAATAATGGTTAAAGAAACAGGTTTAGCAATGGCAAGCCTTTTCCATCATCCTCTCAGTAACAGATAGAGAATTCTGAGTAGAACCCATCTAGCTTAGCAAATATAGTCTCTGATCTATCTAAGGTAACTCTCAGTTTCATGAATGAAACAAGGTCCTCCATCAGAAACTTGGAGGCACAAGTGGGTCAGCTGAGTAAAAGGGTTACTGAAACTCCTCTTAGCACTCTTCCAAGAAATACAGAAGAGAATCCCAAAAGAGATTGCAAGGCCATAATTGTGATCAACATGGCCGAACCTGGGGAGAGTGAAAAGGCAGTGATGCCCAGTGAGGAAGACCTCAGGGAATGTCCACTGGCCATTAAGGAGTACCCTAATGAGGAACCAAAGGAATCTGAGGCTCATATAGAGACCATAGAGATTCCATTGAACTTTCTTTTGCCATTCATGAGCTTTGATGACTATTCATCTTTTGAAAAAGATGAAGACATTGTTGAAGGGCAAGTTGCCCAATATTTAGGAGCAATCATGAAGCTGAACGCCAAGCTATTTGGTAATGAGACTTGGGAGGATGAACCTCTATTGCTCATTAATAAACTGAATACCTGGGTTTAGCAAACTTTACCTCAAAAGAAACAGGATCCTGGTAAATTCTTAATACCCAGTACCATAGGTACCATGACCTTTGAGAAAGCTCTGTGTGACCTAAGGTCAGGTGTTAACCTCATGCCACTCTCTGTAATGGAGAAACTAGGAATTTTTGAGGTATAAGCTGCAAGAATCTCACTAGAGATGGCAGACAAATCAATGAAACAGGCTTATGGACTAGTAGAGGACGTGCTAGTGAAGGTTGAAGGCCTTTACATCCCTGCCGATTTCATAATCCTAGACACTGGGAAAGATGAGGATGAATCCATCATCCTTGTCAGACCTTTTCTAGCCACAGCAAGAGCTGTGATTGATGTTGACAGAGGAGAGTTGGTCCTTCAGTTGAATGAAGACTACCTTGTATTCAAGACTCAAGGTTCTTCTTTTGTACACATGGAGAAGAAGCATGAAAAACTTCTCTCAATACAGAGTCAAACAAAGCCCCCACATTTAAACTCTAAGTTTGGTGTTGGGAGGCCACAACCAAACTCTCATTTTGGTGTTGAGAGGCCACAACCAAACTCTAAGTTTGGTGTTGGGAGGCCCCAACCATGCTCTGATTATCTGTGAGGCTCCATGAGAGCCCACTGTCAAGCTATTGACATTAAAGAAGTGCTTATTGGGAGGCAACCCAATTTCTATTTATCTATGTTAAATTTCTATTTTCCATTATTATTTCATGTTTTCTTTAGGTTGATGATCATGTGGAGTCAAAAAAATAACTACAAAAATCAAAGCAAATTCAAAAATAGCATTAAAAATAACACACTCTGGAAGATAAGCTTACTGGCATTTAAACACCAATAAGAGTAGTAGAATGGACGTTAAATGCCAGTCTGGCACCATTCGGGGCGTTTAACGCCAGAAATGGGCACCAGACTGGCGTTTAACGCCAGAACAGAGCACCAAGTTGGCGTTAAACGCCAGAAGCAAGCAACAACTTGGCGTTAAACGCTAGGAAAGGTATAAAAGCTGGCATTTAACGCCAGAAACAGGTAGCAGTCTGGCGTTAAACGCCAGAATTACACTCTAAGAGCGTTTTTGCATGCCTAAATGGAGCAGGAATCATCTCTATAACACTCTACCTAAAACACCACTCACCTATCAAATCCTATCCTCTTCCTTATATTCTCTTCACCAATCACCTCCATCCCTCTTCCCCAAAATCCCCACCTACCTCACTTTTTAAATTCAAACACTTTTCCCTCCCAAACCCACCCAATTCCATTCGGCCACTCTCCCTCTCTTTTCCTATAAATACCCCTCTTCACTCCTTCATTTTCACACTTCACAATCACCTTATACCCCCTTGGCCGAACCTATCTCTCATCTCCCTCTCCTCTTATTCTTCTTCTTCTCCTTCTTTCTTTCTTCTTTTGCTCGAGGATGAGCAAACATTTTAAGTTTAGTGTGGTAAAAGCATTGCTTTTTGTTTTTTCATAACTATTTATGGCACCTAAGGCCGGAGAGGCCTCTAGAAAGAGGAAAGGGAAGGCAAAAACTTCCACCTCTGAGTCATGAGAGATGGAGAGATTAATCTCAAAGGTCCATCAAGACCACTTCTATGAAGTTGTGGCCAAGAAGAAGGTGATCCCTGAGGTCCCTTTCATGCTCAAAAGGAATGAGTATCCAGAGATCTAACGTGAGATCTGAAGAAGAGGTTGGAAAGTTCTCACCAACCCCATTCAACAAGTTAGAATCTTCATGGTTCAAGAGTTTTATGCCAATGCATGGATCACTAGGAACCATGATCAAAGTATGAACCCAAATCCAAAGAATTGGCTTACAATAGTTCGGGGGAAATAATTAAATTTTAGTCTGAAAAATATAAGGTTGGCATTCAATTTGCCAATGATGCAAGAAAATGCACGCCCCTACACTAGAAGGGTCAACTTTGATCAAAGGTTGAACTAAGTCCTCATGGACATATGTGTGGAAGGAGCTCAATGGAAAAGAGACTCAAGAGGCAAGCCGGTTCAATTGAGAAGACCGGACCTTAAGTCTGTGGCTAGAGGATGGTTGGAGTTCATCCAATGCTCCATCATTCCTACTAGCAACTGATCTAAAGTGACTGTAGATCGGGCTATCATGATCCATAGCATCATGATTGGAAAGGAAGTGAAAATTCATGAGATCATACCTCTAGAACTCTACAAGGTGGCTGACAAGTCCTCCACTTTGGCAAGGTTAGCCTTTCCTCATCTTATTGTCAGCTATGCAATTTGGCTGGGATTGACATAGAAGGAGACATCCTCATTGAAGAGGACAAGCCCATCACTAAAAAGAAGATGGAGCAAATAAGAGAGCACACTCATGGACCTCAACAAGAGCATGAGGAAGTCCCTCATCAAGAAATCTCTGAGATGCCTCAAGGGATGCATTTTCCTCCACACAACTATTGGAAACAACTCAACACCTCTTTGGAAAGCTTGAGTTATAACATGGACCAACTAAGGGTGGAGCACCAAGAGCACTCCATCATTCTCCATGAGATTAGAGAAGATCAAAGAGCTATGAGGGAGAAGCAACAAAGGCAAGGAAGAGACATAGAGGAGCTTAGGCGTTCCATTGGATCTTCAAGAGGAAGAACTAGTCGCCATCACTAAGGTGGACCCGTTCTTTAAATTCCTTGTTCTTATTTTTCTGTTTTTCGATTTTATGCTTTATGTGTTATCTATGTTGTGTCTTCACTACATGATCATTAGTATCTAATGTCTATGTCTTAAAGCTATGAATAATTCCATGAATCCTTCACCTCTCTTAAATAAAAAATGTGCCTAATTACAAAAGAACAAGAAGTACTTGGATTTCAAATTTTATCTTGAAATTAGTTTAATTATTTTGATGTGGTGGCAAAACTTTTTGTTTTCTGAATGAATGCTTGAACAGTGCATATTTTTTATAGTGAAGTTTATGAATGTTAAAATTATTGGCTCTTGAAAGAATGATGAACAAAGAGAAATATTATAGATAATCTGAAAAATCATGAAATTGATTCTTGAAGCAAGAAAAAGTAGTGAAAAGGAAAAAGCTTGCGAAAAAAATGGCGAAAAAAAAGAGAAAGAAAGAAAAAGAAAAAGCAAGCAGAAAAAGCCAGTAGCCCTTTAAACCAAAAGGCAAGGGTAAAAAGGATCCAAGGCTTTGAGCATCAGTGGATAGGAGGGCCTAAAGAAATAAAATCCTAGCCTAAGCGGCTAAATCAAGCTGTCCCTAACCATGTGCTTGTGGCATGAAGGTCCAAGTGAAAAACTTGAGACTGAGCGGTTAAAGTCGTGGTCCAAAGTAAAAAGAGAGTGCTTAAAAACTCTGGACACCTCTAACTGGGGACTTTAGCAAAGCTGAGCCACAATCTGAAAAGGTTCACCCAATTATGTGTCTGTGGCATTTATGTATCCGGTGGTAATACTGGAAAACAAAGTGCTTAGGGCCACGACCAAGACTCATAAAGTAGCTGTGTTCAAGAATCATATTAATGAACTAGGAGAATCAATAACACTATCTAAAATTCTGAGTTCCTATAGATGCTAATCATTCTGAATTTTAAAGGATAAAGTGAGATGCCAAAACTGTTCAGAAGCAAAAAGCTACTAGTCCCGCTCATCTAATTGGGACTAAGTTTCATTGATATTATGAGATTCATTGTATATTCTCTTCTTTGTATTCTATTTTGTTTTCAGTTGTTTGGGGACAAGCAACAATTTAAGTTTTGTGTTGTGATGAGCGAATAATTTATACGCTTTTTGGCATTGTTTTTAGATAGTTTTTAGTAGGATCTAGCTACTTTTTAGTATACTTTTATTAGTTTTTAAGCAAAATTCACATTTCTGGACTTTACTATGAGTTTGTGTGTTTTTTTGTAATTTCAGGTATTTTCTGGCTAAAATTGAGGGACCTGAGCAAAAATCTGATTCAGAGGCTGAAAAAGAACTGCTGATGCTGTTGGATTCTGACAACCCTGCACTCGAAATAGATTTTTTGGAGCTATAGAAACCCAAATGCCGCGCTCTCAATTGTGTTGGAAAGTAGACATCCTGAGCTTTCCAGGAATACTTAATAGTCTATACTTTGCTCGAGTTTTGATGACGCAAACTGGCGTTCAAACGCCAATTTTCTGCCCTATTCTGGCGTTTAACGCCAGAAACAGGATAGAAGCTGCAGTTAAACGCCCAAACTGGCTTAAAAATTGGCGTTTAACTCCAAGAAAAGTCTCTACACATGAAAGCTTCAATTCTTAGCCCAAGCACACACCAAGTGGGCCCGGAAGTGGATTTCTGCATCATTTACTCATTTCTGTAATCCTAGTAACTAGTTTTAGTATAAATATGACTTTTTACTATTGTACTAACATCTTTGGACGTTTAGTCCTTAGACCAATCTTTGATCAGTTTGATGCTATATTAGACTTTTATGGGGGATGGCCATTCGGCCATGCCTAGACTATTTTCACTTGTGTATTTTCAACGGTGGAGTTTCTACACACTATAGATTAATGTGTGGAGCTTTGCTATTCCTCGAGTATTAATGCAAAGTACTATTGTTATTCTATTCAATACAAGCTTATTCTTATTCTAAGATATTCATTCGCACACAAGAACATGATAAATGTGATGATCAAGTGACATTCATCACCATTCTCACTTATGAACGCGTGCCTCACAAACACTTCCGTCTACATGAAAACAAGCATGAATGCATATCTCTTGGGTCTCTAATCAACGATTCACATCATTTTTCCTCTGAAAATGGGGCATCTAAATCTGAGATTAGAATCTTCTTGGTATAGGCTATAAACACCTGACAGCATTCCTGAGATCCGGAAAGTCTAAACCTTGTCTGTAGTATTCCGAGTAGGATCTGGGAAGGGATGACTGTGACGAGCTTCAAACTCGTGACTGTGAGGCGTAGTGACAGACGCAAAAGGATCATTGGATCTTATTCCGACATGATCAAGAACCAATAGCTGATTTTCCATGCGGTAGCTGTGCCTGGTATTTTTCATCCGAGACGAGAAATCTGACAGTTATTAGCCGTACAGAAATCGTAGAGGACCATTTTCACTAAGAGGACGGGAGGTAGCCATTGACAACAGTGATCTCCAACATATAGCTTGCCATGGAAAGGATTAGGAATGATTGAATGAAGACATTAGGAAAGCAGAGATTCAGAAGGAATAACGCATCTCCATACGCTTATCTGAAATTCCCACCAATGAATTACATAAGTATCTCTATCTTTATTTTATGTTTATTTATCTTTTAATTATCAAAACTCCATAACCATCTGAATTCGCCTGACTGAGATTTACAAGATGACCACAGCTTGCTTCAAGCCGACAATCTCCGTGGGATCGACCCTTACTCACGTAAGGTATTACTTGGACGACCCAGTGCACTTGCTGGTCAGCTGTGCGAAGTTGTGAAGAGACGTGTGAATCATGGTATTGTGCACCAGTTTTTGGGGCCATGCCTAGTGATAAGAATTTTGCCTATCACCAACTCAACTAGATTAACCAGAACTAGTCATATGGTCGGTTCGGTTGATTCTAAAAATCGTTTGGCCAAAAATCGGCCAGAGAACCGACCGAACCGGTAATTAACCAATGAACCGTTAGAATTGGCCAAATTTTTTAAGAGTTTCCAATTCAGAGCTAAGCTTAAAATGTCACCGTTCTAATGTTACAAACCTCCTTAGAAGCCACAACCTCCATCCTCCCTTCTTCTCTGACTCAAAGGTTAACCTAACCCTAACCCATTTTCCACAGCAGCACCCAGCCACCATCCACTCTTCATCGCCAAACTTTTTTCCTCGGCGGGAGTGTGCTATCGTCACTCAACGTTCCTCTTCTCCTCGCCCTATTCTCGTCGTCTGCTCATGGTTGCTCGATCCTCGTTTCTGGAGATGTTCCTCCCTCGCTGTCAACTTGCTTTCTCCCTCGCCAGATCTACTTGAACCTACTATTGTCATCGCCATGTCTACCCTCGTCATGAAGCCCAGCTCTGTCCTCGTCGTTGTTGGCCGTTCTAAACTCGTATCTCTGTCATCGTGCCATCCCCACCTGAAGTGGTATCTACAGATCGACCATTTTCTTGCCGTCACGCTCGGAGCTCTTCTCCTCGCTGTCGTGTCTCTCTCTTCAAGCTCTTTGTCTCTCTTCCACGGTTGCTTACTCACAGTAGCAACCCTTCCTTTCACCTTCATCATCCGATGGCTATTCAAGTCCATTACTCTTTTGACTTTGAGTTAATTTTTCTAGCTTTGAGTTAAGTTTTTTGAAATAATTTTGTTGATTGTTAATTGTTAATTGTTGATAGTATTTTGTTAATTTTTTGTTGATTTATGCTTTTATTGTCTAATTGTAATGGATTTTAACTTATGAGTTTGTCTTCTGAACTTCTAGATGTAATTGTTGATTGTGTTTTAATGTTGCATGTGTTGTTGGTTTGTTAATGTGATTAGAAATTCTATAAATCTTTGTTAATAATTCATATTTAGTTGTTGGCCGTATTTAATTTGTGCAATTTTGTGTTTGTGATGGTTGCTGATTATAAATTTTTATTTTTGAAAATAGAATTTTTAATAATATTTTTATATTTAATTATACTTGTTGAATTCTGATTGAATCTCGATTGAACCATTAAATTATTGAATCAGTTACTTTATTGGTTCATTGACCGGTTCGATTTTTGAAGCCTTGATCATTACCATTAGGGTTAAGTACTGAAATTATTCCTAAGGTCTGGAGTGAAAATTAAAATCCCCCCCGACCTTTTTTTGTTATTAAAATCATCCTCAATGTTACAAATCCATTTTAAAATCGTCCTTTTTCAATTTTTTTGGACCAAATTACCCTTAATTATTAATAAAAATAATATTAAAAAAATAAAAATCCCACCCTACCCCCCACTCCAGCACACTAATTAATTTGAATATGGAAACAAAGAAGGTGTTAGACTCGCTACATATACATGATTGATGATGGATTGTTGCTAATTTTGTGATTATTTTATGATTAATGTTGTTGCTGAATTTTTTATTTATTTTGGTGATGAAGAAGAGAATTAGGGGTTACTGGGTTTGTGGTGATGAAGAAGGGGGAGGGGTGAGGAGTGGGGGGTTACGGTGAGGGGTTCTGTGACTGCCTCTGCTTCTTCCTCTACTCTGCTTGAACTTCTGCTTATGAAATTGTAACTTGATGATTATTAAACTTTTGGATCTGAAAACTAAAATTGTAGGTTGATGATTATTGAATTATTGTTTATTGAAATTGATGTGATTATTGAAATTGTTATGCTTCTTCTGCTTCTGATTTTTTTGTTGATTTATTTTGTTTTGTGAATGTTGTTGTTAATTTGTTTTGTTATGAGTAATGAATGGCTATGGTGGCAGTGGTGATGGTGGTGAGCAAAGGAAGAGGGAAGAGGTGGAAGGAGATTGGGTGAGTGAGGGAGTGGGGTGAGGGAGTGATGGGTGAGGGAGAAGAGTAGGGGAGTTACGGGAAGGGAAGGGGGGAGTTTGTTTTAATTTTTTAATATTATTTTTAATTATTTTTATTAATAATGAAGGGTAATATGTAAAAAATAAAATTGAAGTGGAAAAGGACGATTTTATAATGTTTTGTAACGTCGAGGATGATTTTAATAACAAAAAAAGGTCGGGGACGATTTTGATTTTCACCCCAGACCTTAGGGACGATTTCAGTACTTAACCCTTACCATTACTTAATGCAATTTGAAACCAAAATTTATGATGCACATCCTCTGAGCTGCAGGCCCCAATGCTAAACTCTCCTGGTATAACTCCTTGATGAGCGGATAATTTATACGCTTTTTTGGCATTATTTTTAGGTAGTTTTTAGTAGGATCTAGCTACTTTTAGGGATGCTTTTATTAGTTTTTATACAAAATTCACATTTATGGACTTTACTATGAGTTTGTGTGTTTTTTTGTAATTTCAGGAATTTTCTGGCTGAAATTGAGGGACCTGAGCAAAAATCTGATTCAGGCTGAAAAAGGACTGCTGATGCTGTTGGATTCTGACCTCCCTAAACTCGAAATAGATTTTCTGGGGCTACAAAATTTCAAATGGCACGCTCTTAACGGCTTTGGAAAGTAGACATCCAGAGCTTTCCAGAAATATATAATAGTCCATACTTTGTTCGAGTTTAAATGACGCAAATTGGCGTTCAACGCCAGTTCCATGCTGCCTTCTGGAGTAAAACGCCAGAAACACGTCACAAACCAGAGTTAAACGCCAAAAACACGTTACAACTTGCCGTTTAACCCCAAGAGAAGCCTCTGCACGTGTAAAGCTCAAGCTCAGCCCAAGCACACACCAAAGTGGGCCCCATAAGTGGATTTCTGCATTTAGACTAATTTCTGTAAACCCTAGTAACTAGTCTAGTATAAATAGGACATTTTACTATTGTATTAGATGTCTTTTGATTGATATTTAGTCAGTGTATGTGATTTTAGACCTTCATGGGGGCTGCCATTCGGCCATGCCTAGACCATCACTTATGTATTTTTAACGGTGGAGTTTCTATACACCATAGATTAAGGGTGTGGAGCTCTGCTGTACCTCGAGTTTTAATGCCATTACTACTATTTTCTATTCAATTCAGCTTATTCTTGTTCTAAGATATTCGTTGCACTTCAACCTGATGGATGTGATGATCTGTGACACTCATCATCATCCATCCTTATGAATGCGTGCTTGACAACCACTTCCGTTTTACCTTAGACCAAGCAGGTATCTCTTGGATTCCTTAATTAGAGTCTTCGTGGTATAAGCTAGAATTATTGGCGGCCATTCTTGAGAATCCGAAAAGTATAAACCTTGTCTGTGGTATTCCGAGTAGGATTCAGGGATTGAATGACTGTGACAAGCTTCAAACTCATGATTGTTGGGCGTAGTGACAGACGCAAAAGAATCAATGGATTCTATTCCGACATGATCGAGAACCGACAGATGATTAGCCGTGCTGTGACAAGAGCATTTGGACCATTTTCACTGAGAGGATGGGAAGTAGCCATTGACAACGGTGATGCCCTACATACAGCTTGCCATAGAAAGGAGTAAGAATGATTGGATGAAAGCAGTAGGAAAGCAGAAATTCAGAAGGAACACAGTATCTTCATGCGCTTATCTGAAATTTCCACCAATGAATTACATAAGTATCTCCATCTTTATTTTATGCTTTATTTATTATTATTTTCGAAAACCATTACAACCATTTGAATTCGCCTAACTGAGATTTACAAGATGACCATAGCTTGCTTCATACCAACAATCTCCGTGGGATCGACCCTTACTCACGTAAGGTTTATTACTTGGACGACCCAGTGCACTTGCTGGTTAGTTGTGCGAAGTTGTGAAAAATGTGAGTGAACCATAGTAGTGTGCACCAAGTTTTTGGAGCCATTACTAAGAATTGTTCAAGTTATAAAAAGTGTAAATCACAATTTTGCCTATCACTCCTCACGCATGAATCGCATAGCAGTACGCACCAAAGCGGGACACGTTCAGTAGCTATAGAGGAATCTTTTCCTCAACCCCAAAAATGATATTGTCTTGCCATTTACCCATTTCTCAATCAAGATAATTAATTTAATTTAATTCATGTATGGTTCGAATTGGTCAAACCGAGAACCGATGACTTAGCAGCTCGGTTGATATGCAGAACCGTCCCGGTTTTTGACAAATTGCTTAATACGACGTCATTTTTCCCCAAAACCCCCTAAAATTTCCCTCAGCTCACACTACTCTTCTCATATTCAATATTCGAATGCAGAAAAGAGTCAGCCCTAGGCCTTCATCTCCTCGCCCTTCTTCAAGCTGTCCAGCCACCGTCACCGTCATGCTTGCTTAGCCGCCATCCGTACTGCTCCAGTGTTGTACCAACGCGTCTGTTCCGTGGCGCTTCCTCTGGTGTTCAACCTCTATTCCATCGTGCTTTCGTCGACGTTCATTCTCTGTTCTGCCTCGCCTCAGGCCTCGTCTTCTAGTTTGAGTTCCTCATCTGTTCTGCTTCCCCCATGCGTGTTTGAATTCCAGCCCTCGTTTATGCTCCCTCTCCCTCATCTGTTTGAGTTTATACTCTATCTCCCTTAGTTGTGAAAGGTAATTTTTATTCATTGTTCTTGCTGGTACTAGTTTCTTCTTTATTACATTGTGTTTTTTACTGCTATATATAGTTTAATTTAACATTGTTGTTTTTGTTTCGTGTCTTACATTTTACACCCTTGTTTATTATGTTGTTATTTTGCTTCTATTTCTTACCTAGTACTGCTAGTATTTTTTGCTGCTATTTTTGACACTGTCATTATTGTCACTGATGCTGTGGAAACTCTTGTTGCTGATGCTGTCTTATTAATTCTCTTTACCAGCAAAATTTGAATTCATGTTCTTTTTTTCAACACTGAAAATGATGAAAGTTCAACTGAAAATTTCCTAAAAGTTAATTTGTTATTTTCTACTCTCCCCGTTTATATAACTAAGAGTCTAAGACTTGTAACTTGGTGAGTTTCAACTTTCTCCTCAAATTTTGATTATTTAGCTTTGAGCCTTTCCACCTCTGAAATTGCTTCTATCTAAAGTTTAGCGTGGGAGTAGTTAGGATTTTTCAAAATCAGTTTGATAACAGTATTTTCTATCTCTCCCAAACATACCTCATCGCCTCTATAGGCAAGTTGCAATTTAAACCTTTACATACATCATATTGAAGGTTTTTCAAAATAAAAAGGAAAGATTCTAAAAGTACAAAACAAAATCAAATAAACTTCGCCGCCTTTCAGACGAATCCAGCTCACTACTGAGCACCGGGACCTGCATCTAAAAAATGGAGAATATATACGGAATGAGAACCCCGACCCATGGGTTCCCAATACGGTAAAAGTGCTAAATAAATACAATGCACTTTAACATAAATTCATTAAGCATCTTAAACTTCTTACCTCGTCATATCCATCCTAAGTTCTCATTGATCCATAACTTAGCAACTATCGTAGGGAATTCTAGTTCCAACCCAATATCCTTTATACTCTCACAACTCTCCAACAGAATAATCCAAGACCCGAATAATCCCTCAAGTAATTCAAATTTTATACAAACACAAATAACATAGACAAGTAATGCACAAGTAAGGCAAGTAAGACAACCAGCAAATAATCATGAAACATGTACAATTAGACAAACCAAAGCAATTAAGCAAACCCAAACAATTCAAATATATGCAGATGATGCATGTCTGTTCTACTGGCTGTGAGCTCACGTGTTGGTTAATTGCCAGAACCCGACACACCCGGTAGCTAACCCGGATACCGTCTTTCGACTACGCATCTCCAAGAGGCATAAAATCGAGGGAGTAGTGCCCTACCACCTTCTCCTGGAGGCATACACTAGGGGGAATAAATCGAGAGATTAATGCCCTGCCACCTTTCCCTAGTGAGGCCGAGCCATACCGGTCTAGGGATTAGTGCCCTACCACCTTCCAAACAGAGAGAGAGAGAGAATGTGAGGGAAAAAATCAGAGAATTTGTGCCCTACTGATAGGCAAAATTGTGATTTCTGATAATGGCATTCATGTTCGTTCTCTCCCTGGTAATGGCGCCAAAAACTTGGTGCATGATACCATGGTCCAAACATAACTTCACAACTTCACACAACTAACCAGCAAGTGCACTGGGTCGTCCAAGTAATAAACCTTACGTGAGTAAGGGTCGATCCCACGGAGATTGTTGGTATGAAACAAGCTATGGTCATCTTATAAATCTCAGTTAGGCGGATAATAATTGGTTATGGAGTTTTCGAATAATAACAATAAATAAACAGAAAATAAAGATAGAAATACTTATGTAAATCATTGGTGGGAATTTCAGATAGGCGTATGAAGATGCTGTGCTCCTTTTGAATCTCTGTTTTCCTACTGCCTTCATCCAATCCTTCTTACTCCTTTCCATGGCAAGCTGTATGTAGGGCATCACCGTTGTCAATGGCTACATCCCATCTTCTCAGTGAAAAAGGTCCAAATGCTCTGTCACGGCACGGCTAATCATCTGTTGGTTCTCGATCATGTCGGAATAGAATCTATTAATTCTTTTGCGTTTGTCATCACGCCCAACAATCGTGAGTTTGAAGC